>NW_009694188.1:0-4966 GCF_000703405.1 Apaloderma vittatum
TCCCTTCCAGACTACGCCATGTTATGATTCTATGATTTAAACATGTGCTGTGTGAAAGAAATCTTATTCCTGTTGTGATCCTAGCTTAGGCATCATAGGTACATAAAATCAAGCTGCGGTTGAAATATTTCAGTCAGTATGGTAGGGCCCACAGAAAATTTAATTTGTATAGAGAAATAATTGTAGGTATCCTATTCAGCCACAACCTGTATTAAATAGATAGGATTTTGGTTTTCCTCTTATTGTGGTGCTACATTTTTCAGAGTTTGTCTTGTTCAGACTTTAATGTAACATATGAAAATGACAGATAATTCATAACAGTTCTTTTCTAGTTCTGCATAATAAATGTTTCTTTTACAAGTTAATGGTAGAGGAATTTATTTATTCTTTGCACGAACTTCAGGAAGTGATTTTGTTTACTGCTAGGATATGAAGAAATAGTGTTAAATTAAAATGTCAAAACTCTTTATTAGGAAATAGTAAAATGTGCTGGTTTGAGTTTGTAGCCTTCAGGAACATAAACTAGAATTATAATGTTATAATGGCATTGTTTGAATTGTACTGATAGCTTCATCTCTTCACATATCTTGTTCTCTTGGTTTTTAGTATTTCTTAAAACTGTTTTTTTATGGTTTGTTTTTATTATTATAATTTGTCTATATACTATTCAGAGCACAACCTTGGCTACTAATATCTAGTGGTTTTGCTTTTGATTTAAGCTAATATTGGATAATTAAAGACCGTCTAAAAATAGATGTAGTTTATGGGTGAATATCCATTTTACTGATAAAACTCTGAATCAGCTTCACTCTATGGTATATTTTGGTTTATGAGCTCTTTTTCACGATTGCCATTCAACTGGGAAATGTGTCAGGCTTGTGGCCTGGATCATGTTCTCAGCGTACAGTGTGAAAGGTAAAATCTAACACAAGCACCAGAATTATTTTTCAGCTGTTACCTCCTGAAGCTTAAGAAGAGTACTGGGAGAAGTTCGATCTAATTTCAGCTTCAATCTCACACTTCCTTACTTTCTACCATGTTTCCATAAGCTATTAGATCACAGTCATGAATTCAAACCCTGTCAGCCTTTAAATTGTTTGAGATCTGGTTCATAATCTGTTACAAGGAAGTACTCTAAAGTTCAGCAACAATCAGCAATTCCAGCACACTCAAAACCCTGGAAAAAGTGTATGTAATGAGCACCTTTTGGAAAATACACCTTTCAAGAGGTGTTCGTTACATGCTTGCTCCTACTGGGAATGGCAACCTGTTTTTATTTAGGAAGTCATTAATCCATGTAGCTTTTCTAAATAACAAAAAAAAGTAGCAAGAATTCTCATTCAGTTAAAAACCTAAACCTGATAATTTATATCTTCCTCTGCGTATATATTCTTCAGATTTCACACATAAAAAATATTTATTAACAAATATTGCTTCAATCTTAAATTTATTTCTTCTAATTTCACCCTGTGATTAAATACTTTGATATTCTAGAATTTACTAAAATTAAGCAGGTTCAAACAGTTGAAGAGCTGGTCATAAGATGACAGAATTCATACTTTGTTAACCCAAAAGAAAGATTTAAGCAAGTACTTATGCAAAATTACCTTCTAACCCAACTCATGAGCAATAATGGCAAATAATATTTTTCTTCTTTCCAAGGGGTGTAAGTATATAGTTTAATTTACTCAAATTACATGTTTCTTAAAAAAATAAATAAAATGCAGTGTAGATGCCAACATAACATCAACGCTTTTAAAATTAGAATCACATCTGTTCTGGTTTATTTGAAGAAATAGAGAAATTGGTGATGCAGTAATCCTTCATGTAAATCTTAAAAAAGCAGATTTATTTTTATTTCTGCTAGTGAAAACACAGAGGCAGCTCTTTAATCTAATTCTGATCATATAAAGCAAGATCTAGAGACAGAAATATAGAAAAAATAACATTCAAAATTGCAGGAATGAATGTATTCACAGAATCATAGAATTGTAGAATCACAGAATCATTCAGATTGGAAAAGACCTTTAAGATCGTTGAGTCCAACCATTAATCTAGCAATGCCAAGTCAGCCACTAAACCGTGTCTGTGAGCACCTCATCTACACACCCTTTAAATACATCCATTCTACCTAAACTCTCAAGGAAGTGCATGAAAATTGAATGGACCAAAGCAGTTCTTTTGCTGTTCAGAGTCTCCACTGTACCTACAGACATCGCAAGATGGAACTGATAGCCTGGATAATAATGGTAAATGTCTTTATGAATGTCTCAGCATGAAAGTCTACATAGATACCCCTTGTTAGTTCATGTAGATAGCAGAGTCAACGAACGCTATTAGGGTCTATTACGTCAGTATCTGCAGTAAGATTTTGTTATTCTGTAGTTCAATGTCTCTTGAGCCCATTAGATCTTTTAAGCCCAAAGAGCAGTTATACATACACGTTACTCTTTGTGTTCAAATCCCTTATGACTTTTTGATGACAGGGACTTACAGAGCATGAACAGTAGAAGTCTCACTGCTTGAATGAAGTAATAATTTTTCTGAAAATACCCAAAAGGCAAGAATTCACATCATGAGCTAATGGTCTGTAGCACCTGATCTTGAAAACATAAACATTTCTTTGGTTATAAGGCTGCCTAAAGCTTTTGAAATTCAACTACTTTTTTGAAAATGTTGAACTTGAAGGAGCTTTACTAACATGATTGACATTAAAGCTTCTTTACTATAGCCAGAAAATGGATTCTATAGCAATTTTTCATTCTAGAAAAAACCACTACCCAAAAATTTGTCAAAAGCAATATCAAGGATACAGGAAAAAATATACAGAGATGCTAATGGCATGTTGGCAGTGGTAATTGTAATAAGAAATCCATTCTGCTTTAATTTATATGAGTATATGGAAGACTATAGTTTATCTATTGGCATCTTAGTACTGTCAGATACATAGAACTTCCATTTAGGTACTAAATTCACTTACTACTGGTTAATTTAGTAACCTAGAAAAATGTTACATTTGTGGAGCAAAGAGATCTCATTGTAAGGTAAATAACCTTGTTAATTTTTAAAGTAGGATATGTACATTTTGCTTAATTTTATTCTATAAAAAAACATTAGTTGAACAATTATTGGTACCACAGAATTTTAAACTGTTATTTGCATTTGCTTGTAGACAGCGATTTGCATTGCGGTTTTGGTTACACATAAAAATCCTAAAAATTTGAAGAACTGATAAAGGGATGGACTGAGGTTTGTTTCTAGGAATACTGTGATTCAAAAAATTGCATGTTCATATCCTAATTCTTCACATTTTCCATAAGGATAGTCTTTAAATTAAAAAAAAATCTACATATAAACATATATATGAATAATATTCATATGTAAATATATCATATACATACACACACACATATGATAAGAATCATATAAAAATCATAGAATCAAAGAATGGCCTACGCTGGAAGGGACCTCAGAGATCATTTTAATCCAATCTCCCTGTCATGGGCAGGGACACCACCTCTCAACTAGATTAGGCAACACATGCGTGAACCCGCAATCTCGGTGTTATCAGCACCGCGCTCAACCCACTGAGCTAACCGGCCCGCTAAATGCTAGAACGTGTCCCAAGGGGATCAACAAAGGTGATGAAAGGACTAAAGAGAAAGAAAAAAAAAAGCTGCATCAAGGGAAGTTGAGATTG
The DNA here is from genome assembly GCF_000703405.1 of Apaloderma vittatum. NCBI lineage: Eukaryota > Metazoa > Chordata > Aves > Trogoniformes > Trogonidae > Apaloderma > Apaloderma vittatum. The sequence continues at coordinate 3,701 of NW_009694188.1, forward strand.
CATATTAGAACAAAGTTATGTACTGAAGGGGTGGTCAAACACTGTAATAAGCTCTGCAGGAAAGTGGTCATGATCGCAAGCCTATCACAAGAGTTTGGACAATACTCTTAGAAACACCATTTAACTTTTAGGTCACCTTATGCAGAGACAGGAGTTGGAATTAGTGAACTTCCTTAGTCCATTCCAGATCAGGATATTCTATGATTCTATGAATTGCTTTTAAGGTTTCTAGTGCAGAATTGGCCAAAATCTTAGACTCATAGAATCACAGAATGTGTTTGGTCAGAAGGTCATCTAGTCCAACCCCCCTGCAGTGAGCAGGGACATCTTCAGCTAGATCAGATTACTCAAAGTCCCATCCAGTCTGACCCTGAATGTGTCCGGGGATGGAGCCTTCCTCACCTCTCTGGGCAACCTGTTCCAGTGTTTCACCATCTACATGGTAAAGAACTTCTTCATCACATCTAATCTAAATCTACTCTGCTCTATTTTAAAACCATTGCCTCTCGTCCTGTTGCTACATGCCCTGGTGAACAGTCCCACCCCAGCTTTCCTGTAGGCTTCTTTCAAGTAAGAAAAATGAATTATGAAAAATGAATTAAGAAAAGTAAGTAAGAAAGTAAGAAAAAACAATTGTGAAAGTAAGTAAATAAAAAAATCTCATTGTGAAAAAGTTTCAAGTAAGAAAAATTAATTGTGAAAAAGTTCTAATTTCTTTTTACCTTATTGTATAGATAACAAAAGAAGCTGTTCTTTTTTTCCACTCTTTTCAGAAAGAGTATTTGTAAAAGGAAACAGGAAACAGTTTATATGAACTTGTTGAGGAGATGGTATAATTTATTCATGTGTTTGTTTCATTTAGAGTGCCTATTTCATTTCAAGGTATACATTTCAGCTATTAAAATAAGAAAAGTTGATAGTCATCTGCATTTTCCTATATAACTTAATAGGCAAAACAATTAGATATACCAGAGTATTTCGAATGGGAGAAAAAAAAGAGAATTGAATCAATTTAACAAGCAGCTTAAAAAATGTGAGAATGGCAAAAAATTCTTTAGGGAAAAAGTAATTTTAGAGAAACAGAAAGAAGCAAGCCAGGCAAATTAGAAAAAAAAAAAAATGACTGTTAATGAATGCATCATTATGAAACTGTGGGCAGAAATAAAGATTTATTTTTACACAATTTAATCCCAGAAATTAAAGAAGGCAAAAGACCATGACACTATAACAAAATTAACATAGAATCACAGAATGGCCTAAGTTGGA
>NW_009694189.1:0-2372 GCF_000703405.1 Apaloderma vittatum
GAAGGCCTGGGCCCCTCTCCCTGCGGCTCCTTCGTGCCCTCTGCCGCCGTTCCACGCAAACGGGAGTTTTCCCAACACAGCGGCTGTCACTTCAGCACCAAGCAAACCTCTCCGCGGAAGCCCGCATGAAATGGTACTTTTCTCGTTGCTCGCTCCTCTCTGCTGGATACAAATACACCCCAGCGGGTCACAGGAACTGCATCTGTTACAGGTTTTTGTCACTTTCTAGCAAGACGGCTGTGAATAACGTCTGGTTTCTGAGATGCAGCCCATGCTCTTCCCTACCTATTGGTGACACTTCTGTCCCCACGTGGGAGTGGGTATATTTCTATACATCAAATTTAAAACGTGTGGTTTTTTGGTTTTTTTTTCAACAGTAATGGCAAAGTATAAGAAATACAGACGAAAACGGAGAGCCCGAGCAAAATTTCTACTGGAAAAAAAAAAAGATGCTGCAAACCCCCCGGGCTCAGGTTGTCCTTCTCCAGGGTAAGAGAATCGGTTTGAACTTCTTTTAACTTCTGTTCTGGGTCTGCTGTTTGCTACAAACGGTTCGTGGAACTGAGGTGATGAGATTGTGTTTGGGGCTTATCTACATCCTGGTGTGGATGCTGTGGAGTTGTTTCCTCTTGTGTATCTTCCAGTACTCTATCCCTAACTAGATATTTAACTCAGGAAAGCAATTTGGATACAAGTGCACTGCAAATATGATTACTTTTTCCTCTCCTTTATTGAAATGTGCCTTTAGAATCATAGAATGGTTTTGGTTGGAAAAGACCTTTAAGATCATTGAGTCCAACCGTGGACCCAGCACTACCAAGCCGCCACTAAACCATGTCCCTGAGCACGACACCCACTGTCTTTTAAACCCCTCCAGGGATGGTGTCTCAGCTGCCTGCTCTGGCAGCCCGTTCCAGTGCCTGACAACTCTTTCAGGGGAGAGAGGGTTGGTCTCCTTTGTCATGTTTACGCTGTTGTCACCTGCTGTTGCTAGTACTTGTAATTTCCAGATGATTGGTGACAGTTAACCTTTTTGAAGGCTGAAATTATAGATGCCATCCTGACCTCATTCTGAAATGTTGTGTCCCAGGTCAGCAAGTGATCTTCCTCTGAACACGTCCTCTGTCCCAAGCCACCTGTCCTTGCTCTGGTCATTAGCCTTGCCCAGTGTAAAAAATGTGGTAAAACCCCTTACAACAACAGCATCATTTTTTTATTGTTGGTGCCAGAACACGGTTGCACAGGTAAGTTTTCTACTCCTCTGTTTTTGCCAATGTGTGAGGTTGTTCTTGGTGCTCAGATGCAGGATATTCAGTCAGGTTTGAGAACTAAGCTGTAAACTTTGTCTGTTGAAACATCTGAGGAATATTTAGTGTTTATTGTTGAAGGGATAAATATGAGAAGAGTATCAAGGCAATTTTGGACACTAAATGCATACGGGCAGTTGTAGGGTGTTTTAACTGGAATATCAGGAGGATTTGCAGTGACAGAGGGTGCAGTCTTCCATAGCAGAAATGATTGTGTGAGCTTTTCCGATCAAATGTGAATTTTACTTTAGGAATTCCTAGATGGAGTTAAGAGTTTGGTTTGAGAAATTCACTCTTTGAGTTCTTGCCAAGGAACTATTGGTGAAGTTTTGTTCATGTTGTACCTTTTCATTGACTACAATAAGACCTTGCAGTGGAACTTTCAATAGTAATTACAGCCTGTCTCTGGAAACATAACTTGGTGAAAACACTTGCCTGTTTTCTTTTTATGCTTAGAGTTTTAAGATGGTTAAAGATGCCATATTTCCATCACAAATCTACTTAAGGGAGCTAAATACATTCAGAGAGCAGCTGGAAAGGTTGGAAACTGAATTTTCCAGACTACAAGGAACACTCCAGGTCAGTCGCAGTCCCAGTGGGGCAGTGCAGTGTTTGCTTGTGTAAGCACATAAGGAACTGTGGTCAGGGCAGATCAACTGAAATCTGAAGAGCTCCCCATTGGGCAGCGTTTCACCTCTTCTTCACATTCAGCATTTCTAAAGTGTGGTTGCTTCATAGCTAGAGCAAACTCGTTTGCTAGCAAGCCTCATAAGTGGCTTTTTGTGTCTTTCTGGATCAACCGAAGGCAGAACCTTTGTTCTCTAATCTCTCTCCGGCTACTTTTGCCAGTGGATTTAATATTCTCTTATTTATTTATATTGTTTTCAGATGAATGGAGCTGCAGCCTTATCTTCAGAAAATTCTCTTTGTCAAAGGTGTAATAAACCAGTTCTGGGTGCTCCCGTACAAATGCAGACGGGGCCACCACCCTCAGTGTCTGAGCCTTCCGTGACACAGCTACAGCCCGTATCTGCACCCCCTCCACCTCTTCCTCCGCCGCCACCA
>NW_009694189.1:2403-5527 GCF_000703405.1 Apaloderma vittatum
CACCACCGCTGCCCCCGCCGAAACTGCCTCCAGCACCGCTCCTCCTCAAACTGGGCAGTGGGTCTAGAGCGCTTCAGGTATGGAGTCAGAAGCTTCTGGTTTTTCTCATGGCTGCGTTCTTCGGAGCTGGTTTCGTCAGGAATGTGTGGTTTTGACTGAACGCTCGGTTGCTTGCTGATCCTAGTTTCTCTTCCGACCACCTTTCTTTTCAGGCACCATCGCAGAAAAAAGACGGGCCCATGCAGATCACTCTCAAAGACCTCCTGAATGTAAAACTGAAGAAGACTCACAGCAACCTGAGGATGGACAAGGTAAACAGGAGGACACGTGGATAAATGGATGATGGTGTCTTGAGGCAAACTTCACCCTGGAACCGGTGTATTTCCTGTAATGCTTGTCGTAGCCCCTTGTAGAATTTTTTCAAAAAATTAATTCTCTTCTAAAAACTCAGTGATCAGCTTTAAATAATCATTTTAATTCTGCACGTGGGCATTTGAAGTGAAGAAATTCAGTGACTAACTCCGATCTCAGCTAGCATGCAGGACACTTCTAATTGTACAATAAGGGCACGTAGCTTTACATCGTATGTTATCGATAAGTTTGGGACTTTCTTTTGCCCAGCCGAAATCTTGTTTGCAAAAGCTTTTCATAAGTCTATTTTTGGCCAAGACATTAAAATTTTAATGATTCAAAAAAGCATAAAAGCCATAAACCACAGAAGTCTTTCAGAGTATAAATTTCAATAGATTTAAAGCCAGTGAGACCTCCTAAATTTTTATTTGTGGTAACAAAACATTTTTTATCTTGCTTTTAGGCAGAATCACCAGTGAAGACGCGCAGAGCACTAATTACAGTCTCAGATTTACAGAGTGTTAGTCTGAGACCTAAATCCAAGTCATCAGGTCACATTACAAACTCCTTAATGTAAGATGTTTTCTTCCTTTCCTTGATATTGGATTTTCCTGTTCTAAACAGCAATTAACATTGCTTACAGAGTAGGAAATACTTTAACAAATTGTTTTATTCTGTTAGTACCCCCCCCAAAAATCAGTTAGATCTTCGAAAACATCTGAAGAAAGTCAATATAAAAAGGTCAGTTCCCTTCTATTCTCTTGTTCTGTTTTTGAGCAAAAAATAGAGAACCGATCGTAATTCCCCTCGTTTCCAACCTTTTCAGGAGTCCTGGTGGCACTCCACTCAGTTGTAAAGAAAACATTGAATGTGGCTCTGGTTTGACACCAATAATGACGCAGGCACTACGGCGCAAATTTCAGGCAAGTCACAGTATCTCTGTTTTTGGAAAGATAAACTGGCTTTAGAATCCACTGGATTTCATACTGATTTTTTTTCCCCCGACAGTACCGTGCTACTGGTATGTATTGCATGAGTTAGTCTCTTCACAATTCTCATCCAAAAGCCCTTAGTATCCATTTTTAATGGTAAAGAAACTGCAGAATGGAAATGCCATTGCCTGTCTTCCAGCAGGTTATTGGACGGTGGCAAGAGGAAAAGTTGCATTTTGAGGCCATTCTAGTGCCTCAGTACAACCTCTAATGTCACAGTTGCAGTCTGTGGGAGAACACAGTCTGAGGGTTAATAATGTCCTATTTTAAGGATTTGCTGTGTCTGTTTTCTTTTTTGGTGTCATTTAAGAATTGCACTATATTTTGGTTTGGTTATAATTAGTCTTCCAACATTTGGCCCTTTCCTTATTTTGACAGATGGCTCACCCTAAGAGTCCCTCGCCTGCCCGGTTAAGTGCTGCAAACAGCTTTGATGAACAAAAGTAGGTTTATGGAACAATGTATTTTTCACTTGTGGTCAGGAAGCCACTCGAATCTCATTTTTATCTCACTCAGACTTATGTATTTGTAAGTAAATCTAATGTACACAAGAACGGGGCATTATGAAACCTCTTTAGCAAACTTCTGCTTTTTAACGGCAGCGTCTTTCTACTGTGTCTCCATCTGGTTGCACCTTCTCTGTTAATGGAAAAAACATGAAACTTCTGGAGCCTTGCTACATGGCTGCTGCTGAAGCAGGGACTATTATGTTCCCAGCACTGGTGCTGCTTGTAATATAAATATGTACATGCTTGCTGAAATTCAGTATTGGGTTTCTGTTTTGTCGTGTTTTGCTTTGCCTTTGTTTTGGGTTTTTTTGTTTGTTTTGGTTTGTTTTTTATACAAAAAAATATCTTGACACTAATTGTAGAGGTTCAAAGAAACCTCTGACGTTATTGAAGTGAAAGGCTGCCAGTTTCCACAAACAAATTCCGTGGGCAAGGCCGTATGAAGCAACTGCTGGATGTACCCCTTTTGGTTGGTGCCAGATCACCTCTCTCATTAAAAGCCTCCACTGCTTAAAGGCAAGTAACTGAAAGCTTCCCTTAAAGCCAACTTCACCGAGAGCTGCAGGGGCAGACAGGCCAAGTACCTGTCCCGCAGCTCCCGGTGGGGAGGCCCTGCTGTCACCCGCCGTTCCGGAGCATGAGATTCTCAGAGCAGAGCAGTGACCCTGGCACCTTCTCGGGGAGCGCTGCCCTCGCAGCCTGCCCCGCGTCTTTTGGGGCAGCTGCGGCTCTGCAGAACCCAAAACCTGGGCTGTTGGCACATGTGAGATCACAGACTTGTTTAGGTTGGCAGAAAAGGATCTGGGGGTGCTGGCTGAGCCAGCAGTGTGCCCAGGTGGCCAAGAAGCCCAACGGCATCCTGGCCTCTGTCAGCAATGGTGTGGCCACAGCTTGGGCGCTGTGTTCAGTGCTGGGTGCTGCAGTGTAAGAAAGACATTGAGGTGCTGAAGCAGGTCCAGAAAAGGGCAACAAAGCTGGTGAAAGGTCTGGAGAACGTGTCTGATGAGGAGCAGCTGAGGGAGCTGGGATCGTTTAGTCTAGAGAAGAGGAGACCCCCCTGGCTGGAGGGGGGCTGCAGGGACCTGGGCTCTGCCTCTTCTCCCACGTCGCAAGCGATGGGATGAGAGGAAATGCCTCAGGTTGTTCCAGGGAAGGTTTACACTGGGTACTAGGAAAAATTCCTTTCCTGAAAGCGGTGAAGCACGGGAACAGGCTGCCCAGGGGGTGGTGGCGTCGCCGCCCCTGGAGGTGTTGAAAAGCCCCGCAGAGCTG
>NW_009694190.1:0-9570 GCF_000703405.1 Apaloderma vittatum
AGGACGTCAGCGCCTTGGCCCAGAGTGGTCTTGTCCCCAGGAGCACCCAGCAGAAATAAATCCCCCCCTGCGCCGTCCCTCAATTCCTGCATTATCAGGCCTTGTGCTGCCTCTCTGCTGTCCCCACTGACCTGCACCTTGCTGAGGCAAGCCCTCCCGTAGGGGATCACCCCTGGCTGACAGGCCAGGGAGAGCAGACACCATGGGCGCTGCTGGAAAATAAGCAGAAAAGGGGAAAAGAAAGTGCCTGCTGCTATCCTAATGCTGCAGGGGCACCGCAGTGTCTGGAGACAAGGCCCAGAGCTGCACAAAGCTGAATTGACCTTTAATGAAAAATGTATAATCGGCTATTTAGTCTGAAAGCTTGTCGCGCCGGGAGTCTTTTGTGTTTTTTTCCCCAGTGTTTGTATCCCCCAGCGCAGCGTGGCCAGAGGGATCAGCCCTACACACTGAGCGGCTGAATAACGCCAGCAGACAAGCAACCATTTTGTTGCCGATGACCTTTAATAATCACAAAGCACGTTTCTCTCTCCATCCTGGAGATCAAGTGGTTGATAGTCACCGGCTTTTCCAGTTTCCCGCAGCAGCTAGCCACTGGTTTCATTCTCGGTAACTGAGTCATTATCAGAAGTCTGCTGTGGAAGATTCGTTCTGGTTTTTTTCTTCTTTGTGAAAAGCAGTTGATGAAAGATGGATGAAATAATGGAAGCATTCCGAAGTCCTGCCTGTTCTCCTGGTTTTAATCAAACTAGATTTAATGCAATTTTGCACCTTTTAGCTGGGAAGTTCTGTTAAGAAGAAAAATGCTAATAAAACCAATTTAATATATTTAAAATACATTTCCCTAAAGAGTAGCATGGGCACATTACCAGTGCTCTAAAGCAGATGAATTTAAAGGCAAGAATAATACCAGTCGGTGTCATCTGGCTGCTGCTTGTATGGTTTTGCTCTCGCTTGCAAGGCATAGCTTTTCCCTAGCTCAGCAATTATCAGCGGTGTCCAGGCTGCTGCCGATAATAATGCCACGCAACACGGGAACGACAGAGACTCTGATGAAGGAGGTGTAAAAGAAAATAGAACTTCACGTCTGCAAATCGATTCTGCAGTTTTCCAATTTCCACATTCGGCAATGGCACGGCCTGTGAAATTGTCCCTACAAATACGAAACGAAGGGAAGGAGAATACCTCCACTCTTCCCTTTTAGCAAATGACATTGCCTGAAACTGTTCGTTTCCTTTGGTGCGGAGTAGGCTGGGATGGATTAGCGTTCGAAATGCAGAAGCAAAATGGAGAACGGTTTTTAATACAGACATCTCATTGAACTGGTACTTTGGAGCACAAGCTTTTCTTGAAATAGCTTACCTTTGTGAGGTTTTTGGTGAAGCAAATAAACTGCCACACAAACAGGTTTAAATATTCTTTAAAAGGCATACATATCAGCGCTTTCTTTTGGACTGAAGTATTTCTCAAGAGTTAAATGCTGTCACCCACTTCCCTCTCTGGAAACCTTCGTTACCACTCGCTAGCCCTCAGAAGATTTAGCACAACAGATCCTTCCCATGGAAGCCCAGGGACCTGTCTCGGCAAATTATTTGCTGGATCTCACAGGTGCAAAATAAGGAGCATGTTGCCTGTGGAAGTTGCTCTGAAATCTCTGGCAGTCACCTGGCATGTGAAAGCTATTATAAATGACATTTGCATTACACACCATATTAGTACCAGTTATTTCAGAAATTACAAAATGCTTACTGAGTTCCAGCTCCCTTTCCTGCTGCCACATCTTTTTCTTTCTCTCTGCTGTTGTTTTGCCTGGGAAGAGCTACAGGTCCAGTATTTGAGTGTAGAACTACAAGTCAGAAAATGAGGTTCTTGGCTGGGTGCTGTCGCTAATTTCCTGCATGTCATTGATCAAATAATTTGATTTCATGGATTTTTTGCCTCCCAGGAGACAGTGGGGAGCTGTAAATAGATATATTGATGTAAATTCCTTTATCAATATTACAATAATTTTTGGTAGAGTGGTTTTATTGGTTTGTTTTGTTGTGTTTCGGGGTGTTTTTCTGGCCAGCAATGCACTGAAACTGATGATACCATTTTAAGATTTTGCAAGAATCCAAAATGTCCTGGTCATTGAGGGACTGGGATGCTTTCTCTTATGCTTTAATTTCACACCTGATTTATCATTCCTGCAGATACAACTTGAAAGCATATAGCTGAAAACACTCAGTGGAGAAGGTGGTTTTTTCCTATTTGATATTCCAACGGTTCGAAAATAAAAATTAAATAATCTCATCTGAGAAGGAACACAGAGTTCATGTCTGTCTTTTATAAGTGATTAGAAGCTTTGCCCTCCTTATGAACTCAGAACTGGCACTGCATGTTCTGGGATCCTTGCCTTCAGAATAAAGAATGTCTTTGTCATGAGCCCAAGCAAGAAAAGAGGGGAAGGAGAAAGTTTCAGGAGAAAAAGGACAAAATAAACACTTTTTCAGTTATCTGAGAACTTAGAAGATACTAGGAAAAAAGTGCTTGAACAAACGATGAAGTTACTGAAAATCTTCCCCTTCTTCATTACACCTACAGAACAAGCTAATTAGAAAACTGTGGTTCATCTATCTTCAATATAGAGACCAAGAGACCATCATAGCTTTGGTAAATTGTTGGTTTGGGTCACCTGGTGGTGAACTGCCTGAACTCTCCTCAGTGCTCCAGCCACACTTAAGAGAGTACAAAGTGCACGGAGCACTTCTGGAGGATCCAGCTCTTGCCACACAGGGTTAAGTAAGACTTTTCATGTTGTGTCCTGCTGGCAAAACAAAGATAATAAACGCAGCTGGATCCAAAGTTAGAGAAAAATGTGGGTAAAGGGATTGTCTGAGCAGTTTGGGAAGGGGAGAATTTTGAATCCACATGAATATTTCCATTTTTCTTTTGTATATCATGTTTAATTTAAAATTGTAGGAAGAGGTCACTGTAACCTCTTGCCCTTTTTTCCTAGGCCTCTTCCTGTATGGTGTTTTTTCAGTGAAAAGTGGAGGGCATCAGGAAAGGAAGAGCCAGCCTGCCTCCCCACATGCCATACAGTCCAAAGGAAAGTAAAGTTTGGGGAAACTTGACAAGACTTATTTTTTGACAGTGACATTTTTTCATGAATCTCGAGTTTAAAGACAAAACACAACATTGACTTCCAGCAAATATGTTAACAATAAAATTTAAACGCAGTACTTGTAAAAATTATTAATATTATTTGCTGTTTCCCACATATGTCTCAATCACTAATATTTACAATTCTTCGCTTATTTGTACCTGGTAATTCGTGCTGCGGATTGTTGAAAAGTAATACAGGTGATAACAACCGCACTCTGAAAATTCCTCACATTTTAATTGGGAAAATCTTGATATTCACTGCGGAACAATCTAACCTTGGAAAACAATCTTTTACCAGTTTGTCTTTAATGCATAAAACACTGCTCATTTTCTGCAATTGTGTCACCAAGGGGCGCATTGAATTAGTTGCACAATAATTTAATACATCGATACACCGACTGAAGCAGAGAGGTTTTTGCTTAGCGGTTCCAAGAAATCACGCATTTCTTGTGGGATCTTTAAAAAGACAAGTTCTTGCTACAGTTGAAGTCGGGGGAATTGCAGATCATTAGGGAAAGTTGCCCTTCAAAGCCGATCAATCCTGTCACACTGAGCACAGTGGGCATTACATCAGAAGAGAGGGAAGACTGGCAGGGAGCAATTAACGGGGCAGATACTGGAGTGCCTTTTCTGATTACCCCATACTGTACTGTGGATTTGGCCTTGCTGAGCCAGGCTGGTAGAAACAAGAACCCTGATGAGATATGTCTCTGCTAATGTCAAGAAGTGCCACTTCCGAGCAGCAGGAGCAACATTATTGAAACCATCTGTTGTTTTGGAAGACACATGTGCACGCGCGCACATGTACTTCCTCCCCCCAAAGTGTTTAACCTTTCTCCTAAGGCTGGCTGAAATCGCATGGCTAATCCCTCCTTAATCTCAGAATGACGGGCGCTGCTGTTTTCAGCAAGTCCCAGCAGCTACTGAAAAATCTGGGTGACTGGCATTGTTTTGGTGACGCGACGGTGATGTATTCTGGAGCAGTCGCTTTAGAACAAAATACCCATTCAGCTACCTCCAACGTGAAATTTTGCAAGAGCTGTCTGTGATTACTAGAAGCCTGACAGAAAAGGCTTGGGTACGTGCGCAGAGATGAGAAATCCCTGCTCTGCTGGATTTGCTCTGCACTGGGACGGAAAGAGGAGATTCAGTGAGTTTGGTCCCAGTGAAACCTTATTTTGCAGCAGGTGTAACCCGCCAGTGATCACAAAGGCAACGGCCCTGTTAAGGTTACAGCTGACTCAGAGTATGAGCCCTGTTCCAGTTTGTCAAGTCTCTAATCGTATTTTTATGATGATCCTTCCTTAAGGAGCCACGACCCTTCTTGTGGCTACATGACAGAGATGTGCATCAGCCCTAGCTGCCAACAGAAAAAAATGTGTCACTTAGCAGAGCATTCACAGAGACTGAATTAACCCCAGCCTCTTCACAGGTAAAGTATTTTTGTTGGTATTTCACACACATCTGTGCGTGTTTAATTTCTTACTCCTAAAACCCGTGTTTAAAAGCACTGCTTAAAAAATAACCAGCTTCCCAGCTCTTTGGAACAAACACTGCATATCAGACCTGGAGTCTGTGAAATCCCTCTTGCCAGCAAACATGACCCCTATCTCCCAGACTTCTTGGCTACTCTGTAGAAAACAAATCGCACACAAAGGGAAAATATACCCCATCCAGAGCAGAAAGAAATGTGTTTCTGACCTCATCTTCAGAACTAGATTTCAACAAGTAGTTTAACCTCATCTCCAAACTTTCTGGCAACCTCCTCTCTGCTTCCAGAGGGCCCAGATCAAACAGACCCTTGCAATGGTGGAAGGGGTAACAACAGAGAAGAACGATGACTTCTTGCTATCCCTTCTCTCCCCCATCCATTTTTGCTTCTACTTACATGTGTAACTAATACTCTGCAGCTTGCATGGAAAAACCCCTGCAGATCTCCAAAGAAATAGGTCACCAATGGTCTGGCCAGCTCCAGCGATTAAGAGCTGGGAGTTTAATGCACTAATGTAGAGATAAACTGATCCAGCCACAAGTCAGAATGTGATTCAGCTTCGGGAAAGATGCAGACACTTCCCAAGGAGCACAGATGGCTACAGAATGTGGAGAGCAAAAAATGAAGTGCCTCTTCTGCCCAGACCAAGCCAAGAAGGTTAAGAGTAAACTAGTTATCCTTCTTAATTGGGGAAGCTGGCATAGCTGCAACCACATTTGTTTCTTTTTATTAAGAGTACAGTAAGCTTGAATCACTCAACACCACCCTATATCCTTGGGTCATTCTGAAGCAATTGCTCAGAGCTGCTGCATTTTTCAGTTCCTTCTCTCTAAAGTAACTTTTTCTGTGTTTTAAAGACAATCCCTGGAGCTGCAACATGAGGGAAAGTATATCTCCCCTTCATGCTTTTGGCCTGAAGAACACTGGAAGCTTAATAGAGTAGAGTTATTTTTATAACTCAGAATGCCTCTTGCTTAATAAGTGTCTCAGACATATAACTTAATGGCTGGTTTTGTGTCAATACTAGCTGACAAGAAGTTGGGGCAATGTGGTGTTACAGACCTGTCCACTGAACACAGAAAGGTAACAACTACAAATAATCTTAACATCCTTGAAAACGTAATGAATAATGTAATTTTTTTATAAGTGTCCTTGTATTCGCTTGTATTTATATAGAGGAAAGCCCATTGTGTCACCTTTCATAAGTTTAATACATGGTATTATGGTTTTTAAGTAATAGGCTGTAATACAGTTGTCTCATAATCTGCCCTTATTTACTTGACTCACGCAAATTGAGTTGCGTAACTTATGTTCTATGGATTTAATTTAGAATATTTGACTGTTTAGTAAAACTTCAGTTTATGCATTTCTGGGTACTGGCAAATTTCATTTTCTGTTTGTGGCTTTAGATTCTTTTCTCATTACGGTCAGTAGCTTTGTTACTGAAGTAGGGACACTGAGGCCCGGGGAGAATGCCTAGTCCATTATTGACTATAAAAGTGTATTTAATGCTTATTTATTAAAAAGAATGGAAAGTTTCCTCCAAAAATCTCCATGCAGCAGAATAAATCAGGTAGCTGGAAGTCAGGCAATGGGTGGATCCCTAGAAATTACTTACAAATACTGTGTTAGAATATACAAAAAGGAAGATAATTCTGGAATCTAAGGTGGTAAGGGTTTTCTTCCATTTGTTCCCCACCCTCTCCCAAGTAAGATCATACAGGTTTTGCTCATTAAGTCTTTTGCCAAGCAAGACTGTCTAACTGCAGTCACTCTGCTCTAATCTGGCCCGAGGAGATAGCAGCAACAGCAAAGCTGCAGTGATGCCAGCTCTAACGCAGACCAGCCACCCACGTCTGGCTTCAAAAGCTTCAACGACTGAGCTGTTCTTGGGTCCCTGGGCCAGCCCAGTTGGAGCCAGCTGGACTGTCCCCACGTGTCCTGCTAGTGCACCTCTGAAGCAGGGGAACCCCTCCAAACTCAATTCTGTTTAGTGTCTTCATTTCTCCTCTAAAAGTCTGTCTCGATGATATACGAGAAATAATTGCTAGTTTAAAAGGCCATTTTGAGAACTGCCTTATTTTTTTCAAAATCCTGACACACAGTACAGCTTTAAAGCCTAGAACTATGTTACTTATACAAGAGGCCTTGAACTCTCTCTGGGCAGACCACTTTCATATCCTCTTGGATGGAACACTTTCATATCCTCTAAGCTCACGTATTTCATGGTAATAAGCTATGGGATTTAACTGTGCTGAGACAACATGCCTGCTCTTTAACCTAGTAGAATAAAGAAGAGTTTTCCAAGAGAAAAGAAAAAAAGTTAAGATAAAATGATTCATGTGATACTTGGAGCTAGCAGGGCACTCATTTTTTGCTACTGGGTGGACAGGAGGAAGTTTTCCAAGAATTCAGATCTGACCATTTAAGAATTACACTCAGTATCACTATCTCGGCTACTGAGCTTCTCTAGGCTTGTTTGATAAATAGATGACAAACTGACATATGAATCAAAGCAGGGCTTTTTATATAGATACCTGTACTATCCTGCCATAGCATCCTTTCATATTTAAACTTAATTCTTTTGGTCTGTTACACAAATTTAAGATGAACAACCAAAGGCCGCTTTGGAGTCAAATACCAGGATTCTTATTTGTTTGGGTCAGGATGGGACCATGCTGTGCTGCAACGCATAAACTGCCAGCCATTGTGGCCCCAGCCCCAGCTTCACACAACCATTTGTTTTAACCATGGGGGTTTTTGCAAGAAAATCTGGAATTAGCTACATCTTGAAGAGGTTGTTCCCAGTTTTTAATTGTGAGATCAGGAAAGCACTCATCCTGGAGGAACCAGCACTACTACATCTGCATATTTTTTAGACTCTGAATATGTCTCCAAAACTAAACTTGCTGATCACCCAGAAAGCAAGCCTATAGATGTGACTGCACGTATTTTCACCTACATGCTCCAGGAGCCAACATGGGGAGGAGACATCTCCATTATCATGAACTTCACATAGTATAAATGCTAAAAGGAAAGGTAATTTTAATACACTGTCTTTTCACAGAGACTGTTCTCATTTCTAGCATTCGCTGTGCAGGCAAGATCTCAGGGTCTCACTCTTATTCACCTTTCTTTTTACATTTTGTATGAGTGAAATTAACATTTTCCTCTATTTGCCAAAGAAAATAGCAAGTGCACTTTGGGGACTTGGTAAGACAATTAAGTACCATTTTTAGCAGCTAGCATATCTGCTCATTTTAGCTAAAAGATTCAAATCTTTATAAATAAAGCTTTTATAAATTCAGATCCAATAAAGTTTCATCTTTTTATCATAAAAAAAATTAAACTGAGTTCTATTACAGTCAATATAAATGTCCCTTTGAGGCAAAGGGAGTGCTGGGAGAAAATCCACTGTGAGCTAGTAACTTCTCCACAGAGCAGTGGAGATGAAACTTGGGGGAAGAACTTAATTCTTTCATTGACAGAAATATCAACAGTTGAGAAAGCAGAATAATGTGTTTGCTGAGGTTGACTTCTGTCTGCTTATGGTAATACCTTTTTTTTTTTTAAATAGATTCCTGAATTTAGATGCAGACTTGATCCTGGCATTACAGCTTTCGTGTCAAGAGTAATGAACCAAAGCACACACAGATTAAACATAATACACATCATTTAGACATACGTGTAATACACTACTACATGTACTTTGTCTCAAATACATAGGCGTGGCATTCAGCTAAGCAGAATTAGACCTGGAATTAGACACAACACGTATGCCTAACTGTAGGGTATCTGTTTCTTTAAATATATTAAAAACCTTACCTTTCAGACAGAGGCCAGGCTTAGCTCCCTGTCTCATTGTTCTCCTTTATCTAAAACTGAAATGTGGGATTAGTTCCACTCTCTGAATTCAATGCATAGCTGAGCTTACCTGATGTGACTTGAGGACAGCTACTCAGCAGGGAGGTTTGAAACCTAATAGTGGAACGGGAACAGAGAAACTCCCCAGCGAGTACAGTGCACCAGCATGTGAAAGCTGGAGCTGTCATTTCAACCGCATGTGAATGTGGGAGCTGTGGACTGGCTCTTGGCAACCACGCACGATAGAATGAGCTGCAGTTCCGGGAGAAGAGACTTGAACTGTATGAATAAGGGAAAGAAGAGAAGCTCTGTGCCAGCATTTTGGAAAATTAGCTCCACTGGAAAGTTTGCATTGCAAAGTTTGGGATTTAATACAGCAGTCACCTTTACAAAATCCATTTGGTTTTCCAAGAGCATCCTAGTTTTATTTCTTAAATGCTACAGCAAAGAGAGGAAAATAAAAGATGTAGCAATGGCCAAAAGGAGATAAGCCAGCCCTAAGTGCCAGAGGAAGCTGTGACTGTCACACCACAGTGCTCCACGCTCAAACAGCTGTGACCGTGTACAGACTTCTGTCACCTCATCCCCTGCCAGACCTTACCTGATATGTCAGAGGAAGATTCAGAGTGAAACAAATAGCATGAAAAATAAAGAGAACACACACAACAGTGGAGAGCAGAGATGCCTTGAAGAGACAGGGAATTTGTTTCCTACAGCAGTGATCTCAGTCCAGCCTCTCCTTCACCAAGTATGTCCATGGAGTTATCTGCACACATCAACATTTCACTGTTAAATCTCTCAGTACGACAACTCAAACATACTCCCCTTCAGTGACACGTTCTTGCCAACAAGACCTGGCTGCTATCGCGTGCCAGTGATTTGAGTTTACTGGGACACAAAGGGCTGGTGTGAATCCACAGACAGAGGAACTGTGCCACTGACATGGTGACCTCTTGGGCAGAAGGATCTCTCGGTGCAGGTGCCAGGCTGGTTTCAGTGGACTGCCTCCTACTGCCATCCCATCAGCTCGTGATAGTGCAAACCCCTTGTCATCCATCCCTCTAGTG
>NW_009694190.1:9601-19136 GCF_000703405.1 Apaloderma vittatum
ATACAGGAAGGATGCTTAAAGGGATCCCTGATTCAACTTTTCACTTTTAAATTAAACAGAAACCCCCCAGAAAAACCCCAAACACTACTTTGCATGACCCCAAGATGGAAGCAAAGAAAATACACCCCTCAGCCTGGCATTTTCCAAGGTTGGCATTCCCTCCTCACTTTGCTCCCAGCCAGACCTTTGGCTCTTACGTCCATCCTGTTGAATTTGAAGCAGTTTTTCTGAGCTGCAGCTGTGCAACTCAGCATCACTTCAGAACCCTGACAAAGCTTTGCTGTTTTACACCAGTGGAGCATCCTTACTTGAAGACAAAGCTCAGGAGAACTCCAGCGTGTAGTGAATGCAGTCCAATTTCCAACCAACAATATTCATTTCAAGGCCAGGATCTTTCCAACTCCCTGTGCTGCCACACATTACCTGCCAAACCTTCCCACACTTGCAGACTGGAACAATACCAGCAGTCTTGATTAGAGTTAGTTAGTAAATAACATGGGATGAAAACAAATTAGGTAGTAAAAGGACCCTTGAGAAATTTAGGAAAAAAACCCTCTATAGCCTTTCAACTTATTTATGATTTACTAGAGAGCTGTATAATATAGCAGACCTAAGAGCTAGCTAAAACACTTCTGAGGCCAAAATACTCTGTTTTGAATAGCTAAGTTCCATACTGAAAGCCTGGGGACATGTGTAAAGCAAGCTAAAGAGAAAACCAACACTCTCCCTTCCCCCTGCCCCAAACCTTTGATTAAAAAAGAAACACAAATGCTAATCTTCTGTGGTTAAGCAGAAAGGCTTAAAAAGTTGCTGACAAACAACATGAATTATGCAGGGACAAGGTTACAGCTATGCTACACACATTGCTCCAGAATGTGAGCACAAAGCCACACAAGCACGATAATTTCTATGAATGTTACAGGGATAAAATAGTTTCACATAACCTCCATTAGTTGCAACAACGTAACATAGCCTTTAAGGATCTGTAACAGACTCTCTGAAAACGGAGGGCCTGATCCCAAGCTACAATGAACAGGTTTTATATATTATAAACAGCAAGCAGTCTCATTCTTCACTCTAGTATTGGGCAAGCATCCAGAAGGCCTGAAGATCAGATACTAGACAAACCATTTAACATTTCCATAGTCATAAGCATCACCATCTTCCCTAAATCCAGAATAAACCTTGTCTCCTTGCAGACTGAAATCGTTCATATATATATATGTATATATATATGTGCATAGACACATTTCTTGAGCAAGAAAAGGGAAGGAGGAACAAGCAGGCCTGTTTTAGAGCCGAGTGACCAGAGCAATTGCCCAGATCTCAGACAGGAACTTGTGTGTTAAACTCAATGCACGTGTTGGGGAGGAGAGAAGGCATTAGCAGCCTCCACAAGCCTACCCTTGAGCCAGCTTCCAACCTAGGTAGCTTGGTGTCTCACTGAAAAGCACTGGGATGTGTTTGTCTCCCCTGTATCTTACTTTGTCACTCACCTGCAGGTCCCCTGCTGCTGTTCTGTAAACCCTTTGGCTTGCTGGGCAGTTTGCTGCCCTGCAGAGCTCACCAAGGAAACAAGTTGTGACCTGATTGGAGGAATCGGGATAAGGAGCTCATTAATAAGCTTTTCTAAGGTCACTGCACGTGACCCAGCATCTCTGAAGCACAAGGTAGAAAGCAGGGCAGCAAGTCCCTGGAAGTATCTCTGATCAAATATCTCTGGAACCAGGGGCCTCACAGAGCCCTACCAGCCTGGCTGCGTGCTGCAAAAGGTCAGCACCCTCAGAAACAATCACAGAGATTTTGGTCCGTATCAGAAGCTCTGCAGCATTCTGGCTTTTACGCCAACACGTAAGACAGTACTAGGATTTACCTTAACTTTGCAACTCCTAGACTACTACAACGCTTGCAGGGAGGGGCCAGGAAGCCCCTTTATTGCCTCTGATATTTAAACAGCTGTGATTAAAACATCAAGGGACACAACCTGGTGTTGATCTCACAAGGAAAATCACCTAATGCTTCAAGACATCAGGTTGATGAAGAAGCCAATGTGGTAACAGACAGCAATGCTGTTAACTGCACAGCTGTATGCAGTGATTTGTTTTTTGTCAGTGGGTTTTGGTAGGGGATAGAAAGTAGAAAAACAGTCACGGAGAAGCTCAGTTACAAAAATCAAAGGTAAAGCTTCCAATTAAACACATAGCAGTCAAGTTAAAATTATAGGTGACAATTACTGTAACTTGATTAGGCACAATAGCGAATTCACTTCCCTAAATCACTTTCACAACTCTCCTAGGAGGTCTGAAAGATGTAGTATATGAGGTTCATTTAATTTCTAATGTAGTAATTATCACTACTGAATAAAAAAAAAAATAGCGGTGACAGACCCAGGAAATAAATTTAGCACTTGAGGTTTTAATAAAATTTTTATGTGCAACCCCGTTGGTTAGAAATTGTTTAATCAATCTTATCTGGTTCACAGGCTTTCTGCTGAGCTTTTGCTTCATGTTATTACAAGGCAATATGCTGCAGCACCTTCATAGCATCCCAAGTCGCAAAGCCTAAACACTACTGTGATCCAAAGCTAGCGCAAGCTCCTCTTTCGGTTGTGAACACCCACAATTTTGTTCACATGCTTCCAATGGCTTTCAGGTTGTGCAGCTGGTTTTAAGCGCTGGTAACTCAAGAGCAGGGTTGAGCCCTCTCTGCCTGGCTGCCATAATGGGGTCTCTGCTCTAGGTGGTAGCTTATTTCTGTGGCAGAGGTGTCTAGTGAGCTTAATCGTGTCTTCACGTGGAGGAGACACTGCCAGTCCTTTCTGAAGGAGCTTCATGTTCCAGGCTTTAATATAACGCTTCCAGAGGTATCCATCCCAGCCTCTCCTGGCCCCTCCAGGCTCATCCCAGCTGCAATCGGCACATCCAGAGGCCAGGCCAGTGGTTTCACAGCGCTGGTGGAGGCAGATGAAGAAATGAAGTGCAGGATCCTCAGTGAACTTGCATTTCTGAGATTTTCTTGACTCCAGAGGTTTTGCTTAAAATTCGAGTTTTCCCAGGCTCCTAGGCACAGGTAGAGAGAAAGCTGAACCCAGATCTCCTGTCCTGCGACTCTCAGGGTCACTGCCCTGCATAAATTAGGCTGAAATGGTTTATTTCTGTTTGCAAACCAGGTTAGTGTGAGTAGCAAAAAGGTTAAAATGCAGTTATTATTGTCTAAAAGAAAAAAAAAACAGACAGACAGTGTATTTGCAGGAATCCTGGCCTGTTTCTTTATTTCTCCTACTTAACCTAGAAAGATCACCTCCACTGTTGAACAAAACTACCCGTGTTGCCAGGTTGCTTAAAATACTCACTGTTTCAAAGTGTGTCAGTATGAATGCTGTTTTAACTGGGCATCGGTACCATTCAGAAAGCCACAGAACGAGCACAGCCAGGCAGCCTGTCCAGCACAGACAGACCAGCCAGCACTGCTCCCTTGGCTTTCTCCACTTGGGTCCGTGGGAAGCAGGTCCTCCCTCTGCCAACGAGGTTTAGCTCTGCTCCTTCTCTTTGCTGTCACTCTCTGCACAAACACACAGAACAATCAATCATCTGAGTTGTTTTATTTTTCTTTTTCTGTTTGCAGTTAGTACACTAATAATTTCCTGGAGAGAGCCAGTGGCTAACAGGTAAATTGATAGTCCCCAGATCAATAAAAAGATCAATAAATATTTGGGCGTCTTCATAAACAAAACTCATTCAGGAGATTAAAGCACTACAACATAGTAATTTGAAGTGAGAGAATAAACTGCTGCCCAGAGAACTAATGTAACTTTCTTCAATTGATTTGTTTCAAGAAAAAATATGGTGTAAGCCGTATTTTGCCCTGCTGCGTGTTGGTGTGGTTCATAACACGTCCTGAAAGTCTTCTGAGATGTGGCCAGGCAAATCATGCTGTCTTGGTCTGACCTGTGAGGACTTCTCCACTTTGCTGCTTTGTGGTTCCCCCTCCCATAGGACGTGCACCCCACACCCCATCTCCCACCTGGCCCACAGTGGCCGAGGCAATTTCTGCCTGGGGAGTGCTGCACAGGTCTCTCATGTTCCACCTCTGCAAAGGAGGTTTGCTGGGTGAATGTGTCCCCAGAAAATCCCTTGAGACCAAGGGTCAAAGCTGTGGGATGCCGCAAGTCCTGAGTGACCAACTGGGAACCCCTTAGAAAACAGATGGCCAGATTTAGTGATTATTTTAACCGGGTACACAAACGTCCCTGTGACCTTCAGAAATCCTCATCTTTCCTTTCACCTGTCGACGCAGAACCAAAGCCATCAAAGCCATGACAAAATGATTAATTAAAGCACAACTAAAGATAGGAATTTTCTTTCTTGACTTTTTAAGTTGGAGTCTGTATGTCATTTTGACACACTAAACGACAGCATATAGATACTCAGGGCAGTTATGTTTTGACAGCCCATATGGGTGCTGATTGAGCCACAGCAAAGGAGAGCATAGAGGGAAGCTGTCCTAGAAATATCCGGAATGCAGAAAAACACTTGCCTACATCTTCACGCAGAGCTGCCATTGCTGCTGGGATCCGAAAGCCACTGCTGCCATCTGGTGTCACTGTCACCCGATGGAGAAGGGCTGGGACGTTGCAGGCTGAAGAAGTTGTGTTCGCCCAAGCTGGATAAATGAGAGGTGACTCCCACATCCCAGGGCAACACTGACTGCAGGCTGCCGGAGCAGCATATGTCATATGGGGCTGCAGAAACCCTGATTCGAGGTAGGATTTGGGGCTGAGCAGGTAGCTTGGCTCCTGGGGACAGCTGGGCAGAGAGGGCTGCTCCAGCTGTGGGAGGCTGGATGCGGCTCTGTGCCACCGCACTGCCCTGCCTCCCTGCAAGCACACGCACAACTGTCCGCATCGCTGGGTCGTTTCAGAGCCAACCAGGGGACATTAGTGGCATTAATTAAGTGACTGTCCCCAACTGTCTCATGCAATTTCTTCTGACCATGATACATCGCTGTGATTATTTTCATCAGCTCCCAGGGAAACCAAATAAATAGCAGCAATCTGGGGAAAAAGGCTTCTTTGTGTTTGCCATCAGTGTGAGAGCTTGCAGGGCTGCACCCCTGAGCTGTGTGTGCATTTCTTCGTGGGAGTTACCCCCTGTGCACCAGCGTGGGCCTGGGAGAAGGGGCAGCTGGGGCCCCAGGGCGCACCAGAAACCCCCCTCCATGGGTTCATTAAGCCTGGGGAGAGCTCCTGAGAGCTAAAGCCTGGCAAGAGCCAGGATACCAGGAGGAACGTGTTTCTGGTTTACAAGTGTTTCTGGTACATGAAGGAATGATTTATTTCAAAGAGATCAGTGACAAAGGAAATGTTTATGCCTCTTGTCACTGCGAAGGACAATCTCTCTTGGCATGGACTAGTTGTTGAAGGGATGCCTTTCCTGGATGCTGCAAGACCTAAGTGACATCCCAAGAGAGGAGACCTGTGGCCTCCTATTCCCTCAGGAGACAATTATACTCAGTAGGGAAATCAAGCCAGCAAGCTCAGGAATCAATTTTTGAAGTGATGACAATACTCACTCGTCATGGTCCCTTTTGCTAGCTACAGGTCGGAAAGCCACAGCTTCTCCCTGAACTGCAGAGCACTGAAAGCAGCTGAATCAATTCGCCAGCAATTACAGATCCAGGGCACGGATTTGCAGCAGGAGAGATGCTTCAGGATCCCTTCTGAAGGGCAGCGATAAAGCTAAGTTTAAGGCCGTTTCCTAATCATTATTCTCCTGTACGCCCACTTTCCCTGCCTGCTCCCAGCCCTCGCAGCCTGCTCAGCAGCGATGAACACCTGCATTAGAGCCTTTGCGTGGCCCAGCAGTTGGTCCGGGCAGCTTCACAGGTGAAAGGGCCAGGGCAGTTGTCAGGGCTCTCATCCACTTCAGTCCCTGTAGCAGAGATCTGCTTCAAGGCCACTTTTTCTGGAGATACCACACAGTGATATCCAATAATGCCACCCTACTTATTAGGTATAGTTATGGCTCCAGTTCTTTTTTTTAAGTAGCAGTCATGGTGCACTTTAGCAAAAACCCTAAAGGGGCTGAGTTTTGGAACTCATCAGCAGGCAGGGATCCCAAAAGTGACTTTAGGTTTGGACAGCTGTAGAGTAAGATTAATCTGGGTTTTGGTCCTCAAATCTCACTTCTCCAGAGGGTTTTATCAGTCCCGTAGCCGCACAAATATGTCTGTGCACTTGCATAGGCATTGATGAAGGGATAGAGTAGCAGCAGTTTAATCCTACAAGGACTTGACTTTACACACTGGGCTTGACTTTATACACTGTGAAGAGCTCCAAAAAAATTGCAGGAGGATGACAAATGGGGATTAGGATGTTAGCAGGGGGTGTGGGAAGAGCTGTGTTCAATTCCCTGCTTTGGCAAAAACCTCCTTTGCTGTTCTGAGCAAAGCACATGGGGCCAGCACCTTGAAGCCTCATGGGAGTCACTCTTTTACATCCCTAGAGACTTAACCCAGGGCCACAGCTGTAAGATGAAATTCCCCTGCCTCTTGAAGGCACCCTGATTTTTAATCTCATCATGGGACTCAGGTGCAGAGCTAATGGGGCCAGAGGGACCGTAAGTCAAGAGGCAGATGGGCTTGGGGGGCATTGGAAAGGCAAAGAGCCTGGACAACCTGGTGTAGGCCAGTTAAATCATGAAAGCGCTTCTAGAAAAGAATAAAATATTTCCTGGGAGAGTCAGTATGGATAGAAATGGGGTTTTGCATTCATTCCCTAGTTTCTTTCTGGATCATCCTAAATCTCAGTGTGGCCAGTTCCCTGCAGCATCCCATGCTCAGGGACCAGAGACCCTGATGCTGGGGCAGGACAGGACTGGTAGAGTTGATCCCTCTGCTAAACCCACTGTGCTCACCGAGGTCCAAGTGGGCTCCAGTACGTCAGCTGTGGGAGTCCTCATGGTCTCTGGGATCAAGAAGAACCAAGGAACCCCAAGAAGTAAATATAAAATTTTCCAAAACCTTCCATTTGCTGCAATTCCTGTTCTTTGGACACTGCTCCTTGGGAAAAAAAAAAAATCCACAAGTTAAGCATGAAATAATGCCAGTAGTGAGGGAATAATAATTATTTGATCAGCTCCCAGGGTATCAAATAGCAGTAAATTGAGCTTCAGTTTAAAAAGCAGACAATTTTCAGTGTCATACCACTACATTTTCAAAGCTAATTTAAATATTCCATTAAAAAATGAAAACATATTCAAATTAAAACACCCATAAGATATGAAAGGGGGGAAAAAAGCCTCGTTGGAGAGAGGACATGAAATGCATCCATAATTTCCCATCAGGCTACAGTTCCCTTAACTGACCACGACAGTCAAAGATGAAATAGAAATTTCTATATCAAACAGGAACACAAAGGAGAGCTGACCCTTGATCAAATGTCTGTTTGTAGTTTTGACAAGGAAATTTGCATTAAAAGAATTTATGCTGGACACTTACAGGAGAAGTTAACTCCCAGCATGTAAAAGAAGAGAGAGGTCAAACCATCCTTAAACAGCCTGTCAGATTAAAGCCCTGCTCTCTAGGCTGCGGAGCTATGTGAAGTTTTGAGACATTCAGGCTCTCTTTCTACAACTCCCAGTGCTGTGGGGTTTATGATGCAATTTTTCAAAGGGATATTTATGCCAGGGTGGGAAAAAAAAAGCAGTTTCAGGCAAACAAAGGCTTTCTCACACAAAGAAACCCCACTTTTAGCATAGCAGCAGAAGGTATATAAAAAAAAGAAATCAAAAAGCACCAATCAATTATAATATTTAAGCTTAGCTGATCCTGCTTCTTTCCCCACAGGAAAAAATAATCAAAAAAGGAAGCAGGCTGAGAAAGGATGTCTGTTCAGCCCCAGAGCACTGGTTTGCAAGGGAGCTGCAGAGGGGTGAGTGCTGCCCCAGAGGCACCACCTCGTCAGCCACCTCTTGCTGAAAGCAAACATGAGCTCCCAACACTGCTGCTCAGCCTGTGAGGTGCTGAAAAGCTCAGCTGAGAAATATCACTTGAGTGAGGTATTTTGAGGTGGTTACATAAATAAGAGGAATTTGTGGAAATCCATAAGAACGGGGAGGTTTTTTCGGTTTTATCTTGTCAGGAAAATTACTGCCGCGTATTTGAAGTCATGTTACAGCTGCACAATAACAGTAAATTTCACACAGGTTTCTCCAAGCAGTCCCACACTGTGCAGCCAAGAGGTTTAGCAGATTCCTTTGGCAGATGATGCCCTCCCCAGTACATACAATAACTTCTTGGACTGCCTCCTTTCTTCCTTATTTCTTTAATATTTCCATGGTTGCTCAGCTTCCTCACAGGCATGATTTTGCAGCCCTTGGTTTCATTCCTAATTTTTCTGCAGTAAGGACTGTGGGATTGGCATGGATTTTTGGATGCTTCCACATCACCCTTGTCCCGGGTCCCATACTGTGGTTTATTAGTGCGACGATAACCACTCACACGCCATGGTCTACTCCCAAACACAGGCACATGTAGTTTGTTAATGAAAAATGTCACTGAAGATCTGTATTTCCTCAAAGGGCTGCCTCACCACTTTTTTTTTGCTTTTTAATTGGAAGTTAAGCCCTATCGCTGCTTGCCCAGCAGAAAAAGGAGGGTGTTCAGGGTCGCCTGGTTTCAAGGCAGCTACAAGATACGTGGTGCAGCCCAGCTGATCATCCTGGGTCCGGCCAGGAGAGGTCAGTGAACACACACACAGAACCCACAATCTCCAAATCTGTCAATAAAACTATTGTATTTAATAAAAATAAGCCCTAACATCCAATGTTCAGTAAGGGTAATGGTGACCTCCATGCTGCAGGGGGGACACAGTGACATCAGACGACTGCCCTCCAGAGAGGGGTGGGGATGGGAAGAGAAACTGGGCTAGAAATTCATAGCAACAGCGAAGTAGCCAAGATTTCTCTGCTGCATCTGTTCCTTGGAGTCACCAGTGTCATTCCTGGTTCAATTAATTTTATAGATTTTGAGGACTCCCCGTGAGCCCAAAATATCTATTTTCTGAAACTATTACGGTGTGCTGCTTATTTCCAGTATTCACACTCCTGGTGTTTCCTCTCACTGTGGTTTGAGTTTTAGTTAGAGATTTCTTCTACTGCTAAGTATGGGTCTAGTTCCAAATCCTTCAAAATTGTAGGAGTCTGTTAATAAACTTCAGTTTCAGTCAAGCATCCAGTTCGGCCATCAGTGAAACATTATCAGCACAGGCCTTTCCTTCCAGACAGGGTTACAAATACCATGTTGGCCTTTTAACATATTTAGGTTATGGATAGTAGATACATACTGATAACAGGAACCATGCACACTTGTCCTGGAGAGTGCAAGAATATTAAATTAATCTTTTAGAAAGTGGAGCGAAATGCTTCCACAGGGAGCAGGTGCACAGCTCAAATGCTATCGTGGCATTTAGGTTAGGAAAGGAAACCTTCAGGGAAAAAAACTTACAGACAAATAATTTCCAGTGCCTGGAAAGAGT
>NW_009694190.1:19167-51924 GCF_000703405.1 Apaloderma vittatum
GACTCACAACTGAATTAAATCTCTGGGCTGTGATCTCCAAGAGCAGCAGCTTTGCCTTCATCATCCTCTTTTGGTACTTTCCTAGTGCTCAAAAAAAAAAATACTTCAGCCGAGCAACTTCAGTTGCTTATCCAGCTGCTTAGAAACTAGTAGCATCTCATCTCGAGTGGTTGTTATCTTAGTACACTTGAGCTGTACCATTTTATGCCAGCGATGAATCTTGTTCTCAAACTCCAGCTGTCAGAGCTGCAATACAAGAAAGAAACACATGCCCTAGCCCACTTGCCTCTTTACGCCAGAACAGGAGTTTTCATACTGTGGCCTCTGCAGAGGGATGCCAGGAATGGTGTAAACTGTGCCTGGGGAAAAAAAAAAAACAAAAAAAAAAAGCCCATATTCAGCCAAGTGAGAGCCTTCCCGAAACCCTAGGGCTGAATTAGTGATCCCTGGAAATCACCTTTACACATGTGGAAGAGTCTCCACCTGCTCCCTGAGGCCTGAGCATGCACAAGGGTGAAAGAAGCCAAATCCTGAGCATTCTTAACTGCTGCAGCTGATTCCCTACCAATAACAAAGACAAAAACTTGGGAGTGAAAAGTTAACACAGTGCTTGGAAGGCAAAGCCCAAGTTTAAAGGCTAAAACTTGTCCATAATAAATGCATTTCCACCCTGGTTTCTGAATGTGAGCTAAAAGAACCCAGAAATGGCTTATGAATTATTGCTTACTGGCCTCTGTGACCAAAGATTTTGCTGTTGCAGGAAAGCAAAACCATCTGGAGCAGAAGGCTGAGAAGGGTGAGGCTACCCAAAGCCAGGGCATCTTTCTGAAACAAACCATACAAAGCCACAGGAAAAGAAAAAAGTTATCCTGCCTAAAAACCCAAACAAACAAAAGCAAAGAAATACCACCTCAAAACTTGTGAAAATCAGAGAAAGCAGCATTGCATTGAAGAAGCAATCAAGCAAGATGTTTCGGACATGGGGCAGTGTTTCATCTCAGTAGGCAGATGATGCTGGAAGCAGGCTTTGCCTGCAGCGCTTTGAGGGCTCTGAGCAATGTTACAAGCAAGAGCAGGTAGTGGCCATTGTGGCCAGTATTTGCCCTCATTGGAGGTTCCTGCACAAGCTATATTACATGGCTGCTAATTAGAGAACAGGATGCTAAGTCATAAAATCCAGATGTTCATGTAATGCACATACATATAGCCTCAGCCACGAACATTTTACAAACCAAGGAGCAGAGCAAAAACGAAGCACTTTTGTGAAGAGCAACCAATCTGAAATCAAAATTGCTCAGACAATTTGTACTTGAGTTAAAAAGCAAAATCGCTCAAACACCAGATTACAGCTACGGGAGAAGGGCCATCATTGCTGCAAATGCAGTAGAAGGAGATGATGGGGAAGCAAAGAAAAAAAAAAGGATACTATTTCCCCAGAGTGAGAAATACCCAGAGGAGGGTTTATAACTTTGGATTTGTCAAAGGTGTCTTAATCTGCCAATATCTCATTTATTTGGAGACTGGAGGAAATTAAATCTGCTGTTCTTGTGCTGGTCAATGAAAAGGAACCATGAGGAAAGGTGTCAGAGCACCTTTCTTACCACTTCCATCTGAGAAGAGAAAAGAGCAAGCACTTAAAAGACTCACGCTGCATCACTTTCTGTCTCATGAGATCAGCAGTGCCTTCAGTGTGCAGGGACCTGGAGGGGACAGGACATCCAGACAGCCTACACACCTGCCCTTCTAGCATCTCTCTGCAGGTCTGGGAGGAAGGAGAAATCTCCAGCTCCCTCCAGTTAATGAAATCCCCAGAACCACCCCAAAGTCCCTCATGCACACCACAAGCAGGTACCATAGACTAGATGTAGACAGCCCATGTCTGTTTGCAGCAGCTCTGCAGCTGGTGATAGGAAGCTCGGAGCAGTTTGTTTTGGAGGGTGAGCTGACCCTACCTCTCAATATCCAAATATTTCACTCTAGGAGGTGCTGTCTGTTCCTCTCCCATGCACTATATATTCGCCGTGGTTTGGTTTGCAAACCAAAACCATAGAGGCTCTGAGTGAGGACAGAGGGACCATCTTATTTCAAAGGCAGCCTTCTTCCCCCATAGAGGCACATCACAAATCCCTCCAGCCCTGAGAAGAAGCAAATTAAGTTCACAGGAGGTAGAAGGAAGCGAGTGGCCTTTTGGCCAGGTCATCCCTCCCTCTTCCACCACCATGTCAGGGACAGAGAAGCCAAGGCAGTGTCAGAGCTGCTTTCATGTCCTGCCAGCACAGCCCCCACAGCCCCAGCTCCCTCCAGGGAATGGGTGGTGTGTCGAGGGGCCCTTCCAACTCTGGCATCATTCCTGGAGGCAGAACTGGGGCTCAGCAGCCCTTGACAGGGCTGTGAACCTGCTGGTGTGACTTGTCCCTGCTCCATCCCCTTTTGCAACCACAAAAAGCATTTTATTTTCCTCCCCTGGATAGTCCTTGGCTCCATCAGCTCTTTTCCTTGCACAATTAGGAAGGTGGCCAGAGACTATCATCACATACAAGGGGTTCCAAATAGGCTCAAAAATAAAAGATTTCCAGCACACATCCCCATAAGCACTGGTTGGGAAGAGCTTCAGTGCTTTAGAAAACATTCAAGACACACTTAGTCCCCCTGAAGCCTGTGCTGTCCTGCAGAGAGGCCATGCTCTCAGAGCTGAAGGTGGAAGGATATCACCAGGTTCATGGATGGTATTTCCAGGTATTTTCATCCCTTTCAAATTTTTTTATGGTTTCCATTTCACTGTTATCTCATTGTTAATGAATCAAACTGAGCTCAAACAGCCCTGAGTCTCTCATCCTGCTGGTGCACACCACAAATGTCCCACTTAGAGCACAGCCAGGGCAAGGACAGGGATCATATAGGTCAGCTGCAAAGGAGGGAAAGCATTGGAGAACCAAACTGGGTGCATTTTGTAGGGTAAGCAGGCATGTTCCTTGTGCTTTTCAAGAAACGGGTTCACCTGGAGGAGCGCAGAAAGCTGAACCCCTGCCAGAGGAATAATCTGGTAAACTTCCTAATGAATATTTCTACAACACAAAGTCTCTTTGTGGATTTAAATGAATCTAAAACACATTCATTAATTCATAGCTAAGAATTGAATTATATTTTGTTGCTGACCTCCATGTTGTTTGTCTGTAACTAGATTTTCCCTAAAAGGCAGCAGCACTATTTAATCATAATGCCAACCTTTGGATCTACTTCAGCAGCAATTACCCTGAGCTTTGACTTTGATATAATTTATATTTCAGAACACATCATAAATAACTCTTTCTTCTCCTCCTCTCAGTACAGCTGTGTGAATGTGCACGAACCCATGGAAATATGAATCGCTCCCTGTTTACCCTATTCAGGCTGCGTGAGTGAATGCTGCTGCTCCAGCCACATGTCCCCAGCCACCTCAGTCTGCCCCACAGGGACACTTTCATGTTCCTGTGGTGTGAGATGAGTGCTACATTTGGTCATCATCGAGCTCCATCAGCAATACCACTAGGCAGAGTGGTCCTGGAGGTACCATAAGATGGACCACAACCAGCCTACAGACCACAAATGCATCCTGCCCCGATCCAGGTCGTGTCACTTCACTTTCCTGGAATGTCCAAATATATTTTTAAAGGAAAAAACTTTAAAGAATGTTTACTATCCTAACTACTTGTGTAAAAACTATTTTTACGCCGTAGACTTGCTAGGGTGCAGCTAGACATCCAATGTTCAGTTGATGGTGGTAAGTCTTCTCGTCCCTTTTCTGTTCCTTTCAATAAAGCATCATTTTTCATTTTTTAAACAGAGGCTGGTTCAGTCCCTTGCTTAGATGCAGAAGAAAGATGAATTTAGTGTGGCTTTCAGTAAGGAAGAGCCCAAGAACGAAGTCTGGAAACCAGCACTGCAAGATTCTCAACCAGCTTAATGAATTTAACCCCAAATCACCAAAAGCCCCATGAGATTTTCACTGGTTTGGATCCAAGAAAATCCTCTTCAGCAGTTCTGCTGTTTAGATGTATAGGAAGTAGTACTTTGGGTTCTGGACAGGATTTTTAGTGTTCCTATTCTCTTTGAAATTTAGGAAGAAAATCGGTTCTGGGTTCCGGTTTTGGCCAGTGGATTTTCAACCAGAGATGAGCACGTCAGCAAAGACCTGCTTACATGGGAATGAGCTCAGCTCCTTCACAAATAACAGGTGCTTCCAGTGCCACCTGGCAAACACAACCCAAATCCTGCAAACAGCATAAATCACGTCTCAGCTCCTGGCAGCCGTGTTGAGAAGCAGCACTGGTAGCTTCAGCGATGCAATCAGAGCAAACCTGGAGGCAATGGGCACATGTAGATACTGGGTGTTTGTGCCGGCAGGGGAGTGTGAATCCTAATCATGCTGAGAAACACTCCATGTGCGGTGGAAACACCTGCTGAATGCACAGGAGCGTTTGCAGGTCTGTGTCTGTGAGTGAAAATAAAACTAAAGGTGCAGCATGAGCTTGGATCACGTTCTGCTCTTCCATCTGCAAAAACTAGGAGTTATTTGCTCTCAATGAAGTGCAATGATTTCAGATGTATCTGTCAAGACTGGCAGGAAGCGGGGAAAAGGCTGCAGAAGTCTTAAACATGTGCCAAGCAGGGCTGAGTCTTCATACAAGCAGTGTCTTCTTTACTGTTATTTAGTTTGTTATGGATGAGTCTGACCAAAGACGATGGCAGATTGCAGAAAATATTACGCATTGCGGGGTTTTATTATTTTGCTGTGATATCAAAATGAGACTAAAAAATGCTTCTGCAGGAGTTCAACATAGTCTTGCAGTTAAATCCAAGTTCCTTTCATGAAGAATGACAGCCCAGTGGTAGGAGAAAAAAGCTGCCAAAACAATGCTCAGGACTGTCAAAGCAATCAAATAACACCCATTGCATTCTCTTCAAGAACAAAACTTCATGCCTCTCCCATAACCTCCTCAAGCAATTAGCTTTTGCAATGCCGTGAAGATGGAGGGTAGCAGGAGGATGGCTGATCTGGGCACGTGCCAGGTTCAGGTTGTGCCCATCAGGTACTTTGCTGTAATTTTTGCATGTAGACTCCTTGGAATGCCCAGAAGAGCAGAATTTGTGTGTCTGGACTCAACTGCAGCAAGAGTTTCAGTTGCTGTTTGTCTTAATAGGCCCAGTGAAGGCATGGCTGTCACTAATCTAGTACAAAACTGATGGCTTCACCAATGCCCAAAGTGTGATTTCACAAAAAATGTTTGTCAGTTCCCAGTAAAATCCAGTGATTGGGTACAAACTCTGCCTTTGGGCTACCCTGGGATTGGTGGGTCCCAGATGAGGCAGCCTCAGCCTGAAGCTGAGCTTAACCACCTAAGCCCTCAGTTTGTGTCTTTGAAAGGATGGAAAATTCCCACAAGCCCTTTGTGTTGCTCAGCCTGCACCAGGGAGGACCTGAAATAAGGAGCTTGAGTAACATCGAGATGACCCTTGTCTTTACAGTTAGGAGTTTTTCATGGCAGCTGCTGTCCTTCATTTGTTTTGGCACATTGGCCAGGTGGACCCAAAAATAAACCACCTCTTACCAGCTGTGACTATAACCAGCTTGCATTGCTCTTGAGATCCCCCTCTGGCCTGTCCCATCACTGGGAGGACTCAGCCAGTGATTTCTGCATCAAGCTTAATGTGTGCACTTGGGCTGATGGATCAGGAACTGACCTTGAAGGCTCCAAGTGGGAAAGAAGTTAATAATGCTCATCCCATTAGATTAAGATTCCTGTTCAAGGCAAGCTCCTGCTTCTCAGTTTGAACATGGCTCCATCACCTCATCAGTCCTGCCAGACATGCCTTTGCTGGCCACCTCAGGCAAGTCTCCCAATGGCTGATGCCACTACATCGCGCTGTGTGCAGTGCTCAGGAGCTTTCCAGTCTGCCTCTCAATAAAAAGCCTCTGAGTTAACAACATGCATTTTTTCCATCTGATTATTCTTCATTGGGACCCTTATAAGTACCATCCAGAGACAGTGGCCATGGCCCATAAATTTAATTACTAACCTTTAATTCATAGGTGGCAGAAACAGTTCTTCAAGCATCTGAGTTAATCAGGCTTTGCTGACAGTGGCAATCAATTGTTCAGCAGTCTACTTTTTGCTTAATTACTGTTGGACTACATTGCATTTTCAAAATGTCAAGCACCCTCTTTCAGAAATGCAATAAATCATTTCTACACTGCGTGCAAGGCTAGGGTAGGAGACTATTATTCTCTCACACCTGACCTTGGCTACAAGGAACAGAAATTGATCATTTACTGTAGCAGTGAAATATCATTTAAGGGAAACCGAGTCTTAACCAAGAACTTTAGCTCACTAAAAGAACAGAGAGTTACCTTCTGGCCATGCAAGGAAGATGATGGCACAGGGATGTCTCTCTTAAAACACTCCTGTTGATCGGGCACCATCTATAGTGGGGATCAAGTATCAGAGTATCAGTTGCAGCAGGAACACACAAAGCGCTGTGACCAGATGTTCGCTGTGTCCCAGAGAGAGATGCCCTGAGTCTCGTTCTTCTGATATCAGATCAGGATATTCCTGTGTCAAATGAAGAGTCGTCTAGTTCTCTTGGCTTCAGAAAGGATTGCTCAGTGGAGGTGATTTAATCAGCTGAAACTTGGAGAAGACAAAATCTTGGACTGTTGAGATTGCATTAATTCAGAAGAATTAGGGCACATCTCAGAATGTGACTTTTCAAGGAGAACATCTGCGGGGCCCACCAGCCCCACCTGTGGCATCTCACTGCGGGCACCAAAACGGGCTGCATGAACCTGTGCGGGTGTGGGTGGAGAGGCATTTGCTGGAGCTGTGCCCTTCTCAGTGTCCATAGCTGAGGTGGGCAGAGAAGAGGCCTTTTCTCCACGGCACAGCTCTGCTGCCAGCACCTCATCTGGCCCTGATTCTGCCCTAAGGGACTGCAGCTGAGGGTAGGTCCATTCCCATTTGTCTCCATCTGGAAAAAGTAGTGGGCAATTTTATAATTGTTTGTATTTACAGCGATTAACACAAAAGAAACCTGCTCTCTGCTCGGTCCCCAGAGACTAATGGGGTAGAAGTAATAAACGACATCTTCCTTGCTGAGAAATCGGAGCATTTTCAGCAACAATGTTGTGCTCAAGTATGTGGAGAGTGGGTACATGGACTGTGGCTAGTGTCAGCCAAGATGATATGAAGATAAAAGACATCCTCTGAGGATGCTGCCAGAAATAAGACGAGGCTGTGCAGTGAATCATATGGATCAAATTTCCTCACTCATTGTGTTTTAATAGAAAAGCTTTTTGCCTGCTCTCGAGGGTACCAATGAAAATTTCCTTCAAACCAGAGGTAGGATGGGGTTTTTGTCTTGTCTTTTTTTTTTCTTTTTTCATTAAACATACATGCATCCAAGAAAAAAAAAAGAAACACAAACATTTTTTCCTTCTGCAAAGCAGAGCTGATTCAAGCTGGGAGCCGGCAGCAAACAAAGTGCAATCAAAGAATGAAAATGAAGCAATAAATGTTTAGATTTGAAAGGTAATAAAAAACATTTCTTAGAGGAAGAAAGAGAAGGAAGACAAATACAAAAGAAGTTTCTAATCTAAATTAACGTTGTTTTCCTAATTCAAAATGGATTCAACTTTTCTCCCCATTCATGCTAATGGCATGTGTTTCATCAGTTCAGCTGCGTGTGTTGGGCATCCCCTGTTGGTTGAAACGTGCTGGTTTATCGGCAGGAAAGGGTGATGGGTTGTACAGGCGCTTCCCAGGGTGAAGAGCCACAAGCTTCCAGTCATCCTGGCCACCACATTGGGGACTTGAGGCACCACAGCGAGAGGACATCCCTGCAGAGCCACCACCCACCATCTGCAGGCCCCAGTTCTTCCTGTGACTCCGGAGGGGAATCCCAGCGGCAAGTGGGTTTTCCTTTGGGTCTCCTCTCTCCATGGTGGCCCATTTCTCCTCGCCGTTGGCCACCGTGGCCACTGGCAATCAGCTCCTCCAGAGCAACCACGGCCAGCCATGCCCAGGGTGCTGGCACAGCGGCTCAGGGCTTTATGTTCCTCTGTGCCACCAAACCAGCTCAGACCAGAGCTTTGCTCTTGCACTTTTCTTTTTCATATTTCCAGCGATGCCCAAAGGCAGCAGCACTAGAGGGCAGTGCCTGCACGCCGAGAGAAGAAAGGGACGCATCTCCAGCAGGTCTGTCGGGACACCCAATTTTGGCAGTTCTCTGGCACCTTCCCTTCTCACCTGTGCCCCTTCTGCAGGGAAAGAAACGGAGCCAGCCGGGGCCGTTAATTTTGTTGGCTGCAAATGAGGTCGGTGATACAACATGATGGACGAGATCACTCTCGGCAAACGGTTTTGGCAAACCCAAAGGGAGGCACTATCAGGCGCGTTTGTCACAGGCACAAAGCAAGCAGTGAAACAACTGCACGCATTTTTAGGCCAAGTGCCCCTTCTGCAGGGAAAGAAACGGAGCCAGCCGGGGCCGTTAATTTTGTTGGCTGCAAATGAGGTCGGTGATACAACATGATGGACGAGATCACTCTCGGCAAACGGTTTTGGCAAACCCAAAGGGAGGCACTATCAGGCGCGTTTGTCACAGGCACAAAGCAAGCAGTGAAACAACTGCACGCATTTTTAGGCCAAAAGATGAAATCATGCTGGGGGGTGTCCAGCAGCACAGGGGAGGCAGAGCCCTGCCAGAGCCCTCCCCAGGGGTGCTCCAGGAGCTGCGCCCAGCTTTGCTGGGGGGACCTCACTGCTCCAAAGCCCTCCTGTGGACAGAAATTCCCTTCTGGATCCAGCCACACCAGTGAAAACCTGTGGACTCGTGCCTAGAGCAAGCGGCTGAATTAATTCAGATTAACCCAAACCGTACAAACTAAAACCTTTAAGCAGATCAGACCTCCATGGGACTGGGCGGGGTTACAGGGAACTCACATCGGCTCAAGCTACAGGTGACAGGACCTGATCCTTTCTTTTGCCAAAAGCATCTCATGCAGCCCAGGAGGAGCCAGGCTCCCACTAACACCTGTCATGAGTTAAAAGTCCTCATCAGCACAACTAGAGTTTTAGTCTCTTTTTACCTCTGCCAGGCCTGGTTGCACCAGCCTTGCCTTGCACAGGGTATCACAGATCCTCACAGGCTCTCTGGATATCACCCTCCACACCAAGAAGCCATCAGGCCTGGACAGTTGGCCGTGTTACATAAAGTCCAGACAGAGCCAAACTCCTCCGAGCTTTCCTCTGGGGCCCTGTGCAGCTGAATTGACACTCCCATAACTGATTTCTTCCAGCCTGAAATATTTCCCTTGATGATCTGCCTTAATAGAAAAACAGCTTTTCCACCTTTCAAATGCAAGCAAGATAAAAAATGCCTTCCTGGTTCGAAAAACATGTGAAACTGCTGCCAAAGAATATGCATGTTAATAACATATCCTTTGTATGAAAAGACAGCGCAGAAATTTCAAGTGATTTCCCCAGAATACAAACAATACCCAGAGTATGGCAAGGAGATTAAAATAATCCTTGGGATGCCTTTCAATTTTCATGCCTTTTGTAAAATAAATAAATAAGTACAAATTAGCAGTGTATTACTATCTTCCAAAAGCTCATCTTTTCACCCCCTAGGATTCCTGCTCCGCAGTTAATAAAAAACAGTTGCATAGATAACAGTTCCCTGAGGCTGGAGTGTTATTTCTAAAATAAATTGCTTTTTTGAAAAAAAATTGCAGGGAAGCCATTGCATTTGGTAAGTTTGAAGCCTTTTGCAATTAATCTGGGAGCACGAGGGAAAGGCACAGATCCCTCCTTGCAACTGGATTTCTCCGAGCACTCCCGCGCCCGCGGTGTGAAACTCAGGCTGCAAGCCAGAGGCTGCCTTGTTTCAGAGGAGAAGGACGCAGTGGTGGTGTTAAGCTACTTTTTCACCAACTGGTTAAACAACCAGTTAGTTGCTTTTCTGGCATCGGGATCAAGGAGGGTAGCAGCCGCTTCAAAAAAATTAAGAAAAGGTACTTCTGTACAAAACCAAACACATCTGCCTTTTCTGGGGAGGTGCGAGGGCTCTTCTGCAGCCGGGCTTGTTTCCTTTTCCGTTGTGAGGAAATTGTGCTGCCTTGACACCCCACCAGCCCTTCCGCGGGTGGGAGCTGCAGGGTGAGAGTGGCTTTAGAAATCTGCACATGCTTCACCCTGATCTTTTCTTCCTTTTGGACAAAAACCGAAAAAAAACGCTGGCATTCCCAAGATGGGGAAGTGACATCCTCACTCAGCAAGGTCACCTACTGTGCTTTGTGAGCATCCTTGCGACATCCTGGCACTCTCCTAGGAAGGTCCCCCATGGAGTTTGCAGCTCTGTGCCTAGCTCAGCCCCTATAGAAGGTCCCCGGGGCTGTGGCACTTCTATAGGGCACCGCACAACCCGATGAAAACCAGGCCAGTCCCCTATAGGGAAGAAAGTCCTGCAGCCCCTCTGAGACAGGGATGTTCCTTAAGGCATTGAGCCACAATGCAAAGGCCCAGGATGTCCTTTAGGCTTCAATTCATTGAAAAAGAGAACATTCTGAGTTAATTAAAAATAAAATCAGAGGTCTGTGGTGGAACTGCTGTAAGATATTCCCTGTAACGCTCTTGCCACGGGCAGAAGCAGTGGGCAGCTCTGAGGATCAAAAGTGTCCACACAGGAGGACAATGTTCTCCTTTGGCTTGGAAACAGCCAGATTCCCACGAGTGACCAAACCTCCAGCTCCTTTTCTGCTGGGCTGAGGCCATCTCAGGGTTTTTGCCCTCAGGGAGATGCTCACTGGGCCAAATGGCTATTAAGGAGCAAACACAACCATGAGGTACAATATATGGAGGCTGCAACTGCAAACCGTGTGTTCCTCACAGCTTCTGTAGGTACAGGTGCTTCCTGGCAGGACCCACCTCTCCAGTCCCTCTACCACCTCCTGCAAGATGTGATCTCAGCCCCCTGGAAAATAAGACAAAAGTGAAGTGGGAACACTCGAAAATTTCGGTAAAATGGAGAAAATTCAGGATGCTGAGATGTGGAAATGAATGTGAATGCTGCCTCGTGTATTTTTAAAAAAACAAAACCATTTTCCATATTTAAAACTGATCTAATGAAAAAATAAATAAATACGGAGCTTTGCTTTGCAAATGTGTATTTATAGAGACCACCCTCTCACCCTTCATCTATGCCAGACTAAACAAGCTGGTTTAGCTTCTTCTCTGACAGACTCCCCATCGCCTCTCCAGCACGCAGCCGTCCTGTGCATCCATTTCAGCTACAGGTCTTTGAATGTGAGTGACCAAAATCAAACTCACTGCTTTAGGTGATGCCTCACCCACAGCTTCTACAAGCTCAATAAGTATAGCCCGGCTCCTCCTGCAGACACTTGACATGCACCGTTTTCAGAGCATATTTTGTGCACCATAGACTCTCTGCAAGAACTTTTTCTCTAAGGCCCTTCCAACATATTTGCGACTGGAAGGAATATTAGGGCCTTTAGTTCACGTCTTTTCCATCCGCTTGGTATCATTCTCCTTTCATACTAGTGACAGCTACAGAGCACACCTCATCACAGGCATGAGTGCTACAGTAGGATCAGTTGGTCGTGATCATCTCCCGCCTCCTGACATTTCAGCCTGGGCTCATGGAGGCAGGCAGAGAGAGCCCATGTTGGTCTGCCATGAATATATATTAGATGAGAGGTGCAGATGGACAGACAATGTCTTCAGACTGGTTTTTATTAGATGGAAAGCACACTGGTTTGCCAGTTCATGTCCTATCCCAGATTTCAGATCTTGTTGTCCCTTTCCTGGCTGGCTGGACTCAGCCAGAGACAGAATCGAGTACTTGAAACAGCAGCCTTTACCCATCCTGATTACACTGGCTGTACTGGGATTTCTCAAAATGTTTTAAAATAAGTGCACATGAGAGAGAGAGAGACCAACGTATGCGCAACAGTAAGAAACCCACGGCCTCCTTTGCTTAATGGCCCTTGCAGTGGGCAGCACAGTGTATTTTTACTCATTAAATCAAAGTGGCTGCTCCTTGCCCTTCAAGTCCCCGGAGAGCAACTATTCTCGGTAACGGCCAGTCCCCATAGACTCATTAAGCTTTCTTGAAGCTGTTTGCAGAGGCAGGGTGCTAATCTATGAAGATAAGAAGTCAAACCTTTCACTACGAGGACATTTTTTACTACTTGTCTCGTGCTCTCCCTTGTAATTTCATCAAAGGCCAAAACTAAAAACCTATCTAATCTGTCAGAAGGGACAATCTAATCTATCATTATTAAACACTTTTATGGGGAAAAATGGATTGCAACATTAGAGAGCTTGTGATTTAGCACATGAAAGAGATGGAAAAATATCTCTGAAATTACAAACAATACAAAATCTGCTTTCCCGACAGAACAGATTAGCTGGTGACACAAATAAATAAGTAAAAACAGTTAAAACTGCTTAGATTTATAGCAAGAGGTGTAGAAAATTCCTGAGGCTTGCCAGTGATAGCCTTTTATGGCAAAAGTGAGGTTTAGTGGACATATATCGAAATGAACCTTCGCCTTCTCACAGGCTTTCAGAGCTAAACCTTGCAAGGTCTGTCACAGGGCCTTGAAAAGACATTGCAAGGTGATGGGTGCAGAGGGGGGTGGTGTTTAATGTAGGAGCCATGATGGTGAGATTAGTACATATATAGTGAGTGGAGAAAAACAGGCTTTTCCAGAAGATAATCCAAGGCAGGGTCAAAACCTAGCTCAAATGTCCTTGTGAAGCAACTCTCACCCCTTTTCTCTCAGGCGATGACCTGGGAGAGGTGGGTCTTCTCAATGAAGACACAGAAGAAGTAGAAGAATAATTTTTTCTCCAGCATTTCCACCAGAACAGGGAAGGGAATGGCCTGGCTGATTCTATGATACTCTATGGGTAGGGATTTCAAAGTCTGAGCATTCCTTGCACCCACGATTGAGATGCTCAGTGAGATGCAGAGCTGCCTGCAGCTGGTGGAAGGGCTCTGAGATTCTGGTTGCCACGCTGAGCCC
The DNA here is from genome assembly GCF_000703405.1 of Apaloderma vittatum. Lineage (NCBI taxonomy): Eukaryota > Metazoa > Chordata > Aves > Trogoniformes > Trogonidae > Apaloderma > Apaloderma vittatum. The sequence goes on from NW_009694190.1 coordinate 32,255, forward strand.
AGGGCTTCCTAAAAATTAAAAAGGAGTCTGTTTTCAAAATAAGGAAACTTGCTATCATCCCAGACAGGTTAGTTAGACTTGGCAGATTTCTCAGTAATTGAAAACAAGATCAGATGCCATGAAAATGTAGGAAAAAAAAGAGGTACTGGATGATTTGTCTAGGGGATATGTTTGTATTGCATGCCTGAAAGCCTGAGCACAGGCTGGGAGGACTGTATGAAAGTCAGAGTCCTAAGCTCAGTCTCTGCATGATCAAGGCTGAAGTCAGCACTAGAACGTAGCAGCAGACCCTTTCTTGGCCCTGACTCTGTCAGGGTGCCACGGGCAGGACCGGAGCTGGAAGCTGGGGGACAGACATCCTTTGCACTGCCCCACCATGTGTTCGCCGTGAGATTAACTCAAGCTCTAATGCATGTTGGCTTGTCAGGCCACCAAATTGCAGCAAGAGTCTTTCTGCAGAGCAAATGCCCTCACAGCAGGGAAGGGATGGAGAGCTTGGCTGTGCCTGGAAAGGACCGAGAACACAAACATCCCACCTGCAAAGCAGGATACGTGCCCCGACCCCTCCACTGACATTTAGGCTAGAAATCTGCTTGTTAGCTGCGCTGAACACTTCCAGATTTCCAGCATTTCAAGGGAGATTTGGCAGGGCTTGCTTATGCTTGATTTTATTTCAGATGCCATAACATTTGGGCCTTTTTATGCAGCTTTTGGCTGGTGTTGAAGCAATTTCTGACTGTTTCTTCTTTCTCTCCCTCCTTGCCTTTGCTATCCATGGTGGGAGGCTGACAAAAGTCAGTGACTCAGCCCTGGTAGAGAATGGAAAACTCCAACAGGGCTTTGAATTGTAATGAAGGCAAGGAAGGCGAGACCCAAGGGGAGGCTGGAGAAAGAGACGGAAAGGGACTGTAATGAGAAAAAATGCAAAGGGAGCAAATACGCGCTCTGTATTGAATAAGCGAGTAGGAATAAGTTCTTACAGGAAAGTCACTTACATTCCACAGGCTGGGAAAAGGTAGATTTACACACAAGCAAATCCTAAACTATTTCAACAAACAAGGAATTTCAGGAGCTGCAGAACTATAGCCTGATTAAGTAAGTACCAGTTTACATCCTCTGTCCCCGATACCCTCACCAGTCTCAGCACCTCCTTTCTCTGTGGCTCTTACCAAGCAAGTAAGAAGCTATCCCAAGAATAAAAAGGTGAGCAGAGGGATGAGCAGGCAACAAAAAGAGTGCCACAAAACTTTATGGTGTGCAGGACACATCATACTAAAATCCAGCAGTGGGCTTTGATGCCAGCTTGAGCTGCAGCATGGCTCTCCAGCAAAGCCGTTGCACCCCAGTGCATCCCAGCCCTTCCCCAGCCTGACTATGCTCCTCAGCAGCAGCGGGGGCAAAGACCACCCCCTTCCCTAGTGAGTTGGGAAGGTGGCTTCCAGCACACACAGATGCAGGTTTGTCCTCTGGACAGTAAAGGACCTTCATCACCACACACAGAGTCGTGCTTCTGGTGTCCCTGTTGCCACATGGACATCCAGCCTCCCTTCGAAAGCTGGATCCAGCCTTCTCTCAGATCGGCTCATATCACCCTCGGATACAATAATCTTACGAATGTCATTTGCTTCATGTTATTTTTTTCAGAAAGTCAAGTTAATGCAATATGAATGACTTGTAAGCACACGGTGTGATAGATGCGAAGATACCCATGTTCTCCCAGGCTATCCAAGCACCAAATTCTCAGCCGTTTGCTGTTCTGGATCCTTGGCACATCTGTGCAACGCACCATGGAAGCATTTCAAAGGCAAAATCTGCCATTTTGGGCTTGTGATTCGCCCTCAATGCCTCATTGTGCCAAGGAAGGCCAACAACCAACGCATTGTACTGGCAAGCATTTCTCGTTGCACTGGGTCCCTGGGCAAGCTGGGTCCGCTCTAAAGAACTGTTGTCTTTTGCCTGCCACCACACCACTGTAACATATCTCACACATCCATGGCAGCCTACTCACTTCCCATTCACAAATTCCTCTGCTGAATCACACCAAAGAGTTAAGGGTCTGTCAAAAGGTTGCGTTATGGGAAGGGAAACTGCAGAAAAAAATGGCTTTCAATGCAATTCGAGCACAGACAATGCTGTTTTGTAACTGCGCTGTTTGATGTGCAATGACAGGAATTAATCATTTTACTTAACAGAATTACTCTTTGTTATGTAAACTTTGTAAAGTCAGTCTCATGTGACCTCTTTCAATTAGGAACAAATTGTTTAAAACTGTCGTCTTTCTGAAGGCGCAGTATTCGTAAGAGCGACCTCAGGGATGGGTTGTCATTTCACCCTGGAGTACTCACAGCTGTGCAGTTTGACACCAAATAGAAACCAAAATGTGCAGAATTACTTTTTTTTTCCTTTTTTTTTTTTTTAACAGAGTGAGCGATCCCTCTGCGCTTTTCTAATCTGGGGCGAACATTTGTTTCCCATTTCATTTTCTTCAGTTCTGAGAGAGATGGATTTGTTTTTATAGGTTTCTCATCACCTCAGTCTGTGAGCACCTGAGAGGTGGGACGTGCTTCCCAAGAGCCCCTTAGAGAAAATGAAACATTCTCCATCTACCAAGAGAGAATCCTGACCAGGAAAGATGAAGGGCCCCATCTTCAGTGAATCAAAATCATTGCTTCAGAAAAAAAAAAAAATAACACCTAATGTCACACGGAGTCTGTAGCCTCCAGAGATCCAGAATTTCTCTCCAACTTCTCAGCCTTCTCTTCTGGTTCCCATAGCCTCAAGAGCTGCTCTAGCTCCTTTTGCTGCCAAATTGTTTCACACAAAGTGTTTGACCTGCCAAGGGTTGGAAGCATCCTCTGCTACATCCGGAGGTGCTCAGAGTTTGCCATGTTGGCTGTATTAAGGCACCAAGTGAGACTCTTGCCACGCTGGTGTGAGCACCATGTGTTTGCTTTTGAACCTGCTTGCAGAAATGAGGCAACAGCAGCCTTGGGCTGTGCCTGCCCTGACGGGACTGGGGATAACTGAGCCTCACTGACCAGGCTGTGCATCCCAGTCATTTCTGGAGATCCCGTTTCAATCCTCCTACCCATTTTGCTGCCCATATTCCTGCTCCAGTCCTGCCCCTCCGAAAGGAAAACTCATTACACCTCATAACCTCTCTCAACTGCATCGACAGGCTCAATTTTTATCCTCCTAGCTCTGTGTTAAGCTAATAGCCAGCCCTGATCACTCTCACTGATAAAAGCATTTGCTCTCTGTGTTTCCCATGCATAATGCAACATTTACACTCGGGTCCCTGAGCCTTTCAAAGGGTGGCTGTGCGGCTTTTATTTAAGAGCCCAATCAGAAGATACGCCGCTCGGCTTTGAAAGGCATCGGGCGAACTTTGATCTCATTTCCCTGGCTGCCCTGCCCAGCAATACTGGTCGTGTTATGAAAAACGAACCTACTTTGTCCAAAGGAGGCTAATGATCTCCCATCCAGGAGCTCCTAACTCGAGCATTCTCCCCCTGAAATCAAACGTGGTCAAAAATTGCAAAAGGACGGTTTCCTGGCAGTACGTGCCAGCTGGGCTCGTCCCTCATATGGTGCTGACGGGCTTCCCCAACCTGCGCATCGCTGACGTGACTCCAGCACGGTCACAGGACTCACTTATTACTCACCACAATATAAAGTGAAGAAGCTGTGGGGTCTGCAAGGGCTGGATTAACAGCTGGGGCCACAGCCCCGCTTAACAGCAGCCCAGGTTTGCCTGAGGAATTAAACTACTACAGTGGGATTTTCCAAACATCTTCTCATGGGGGCAGGTGAACATAGCACCCAGCCCCACAAGTGCCAGGGAAAAGATGCAGGAAGGTGAAGCCCAAGGAAATAAAGCAGGTGTGTGAAGGTGTCTGGGGAGCCTGCAGCACAGCTCACGGCACAGCTCACATCCCTCGGGGTGCCAGCCTGGGCTTTGCAGGATGGTGTCCCAGGATGGAAACTATGTGGGTTTCCACTATTCAATAAACCACGCTGGAAACCAAGCCTCATGAGCCAGAGTTTATTGAACAAGGGAGGCTGCATGTATCTGCAGGAGCTAATAATAGTGCCTTCCTCTAACGAGCTCATTAGCTTCTGGAGCAGTGAAATCATCTCTGGCATATTCCTCTTGATTGCTAAGGCTCTATCTAGTTTTTCTATCAAAGCATTTCTAATAGCTAATATTCACTGTGGTGTTTCAAGATGGGATTTACTCCCACTCTCTGAAAAATAACCCTGGTTCAGCCCCAGGAAATAAAAACAATGGTGGCTATCGGCACTGTTAAGTAGTTGCAAATTTTTCTCATCTGGTTATGCCAGTCTTTTACATCATTTCATCAGTTCTTTGTAAAAAGCAGTCCTTCCCTGTTCCCTGGGGAAGAGACTGCATGTGCTGGGGCAGCCCTTCGATCCCTGGGGAGCTGCCACTCACCCCGAGCTCAGCGCAGCGCCCCGGCATCGCAGGATGGGAAACCGCCTTGACTGCACGCTGGGTGGAAACAGGCTTTTAGCTTGACACTACCCTGAATATATCCCTGAAAGCTTTTGACTTCCTTGAGCGAAGGAAATCAGCCTCATCATGGGGAACCGAACAGTGATCTCATAAAAAAAATAGGGCTTCAGCCCGGGAGACCGAACTACCTTCACAACTGAAATGTCAGGGAAGAGGGTGCCCATCCTGCAAAACTACTGCTCAGTGTTTAGTATCTCTTCTTAGCCCTCTTCTGGTCTCTTTATTGTATTTATGTACCCAGCTACAGTCTTCATGTCAAATACCAGCAAGACCTGACATTTTGCTGGAAAGTGAACATGTTGAAGACAGTTCAGCTAACACTTCAGTGCCTCTTCTAAAGTTTCTGCTTTTTGTCCCTTGAAAATCACTCTATCTAATGACAACTTTCTTAAACATGTAAAACCCAATAAACGTATTTCTAGTAGTAACTTCTGATTAGCACCGATGTCCTACCACCATCAACAGGTGACAAGAGCAGCAATCCAATGCAGTCATCATTAGAGCTGTGCACAAACATACACAAAAGCTTGTATGTATAAAAGAAGGTTAATTTCTGCAAACTGTGTTATTTTCTTCCTGAAATTCCACCTGGTTCTCATATATCCTCACCCAGTAGCAATAAAGCTTAAAGAAAGGACAGTAGTCCACGTTCCTAGTGCTCGCAGTCACTGAAATCCGGGGGACAGAGCAAGCCAGTAAAGATACTGGAGAAATGCATTCCTTGGGTAAAGTACATTTTTTCTCCTCTGCTTTTCGCCTTGAAGCCCAGGAATTCTGGCACCTGCAGGCAGTGCCTCGAGGCTCGTTCTGTTGGGAAAAGCAACAGCACAACCGTGTTTAACAGCAGCGATGCTCGTCAGGCCTGGACCAGCCTTTAGGAGCAAGTCGACCAAAACATGACCTCAAGGATGTCCTGGGAAGATGTGCCCCACAGCTTGTCTTGGCTGTGAAAGAAACTTGAGCTCCATCTGCAGCCAAAAATTCCTGACTGGGAGGGAATTGAAGGCAAAACTCCAGTTCAACCCATTCAGGGTACTGCTGCAGGCCATGGACCATGTGTGCTGCTCAGTGGAAGCCACCAGCATTGCTCATAAGCTATGCCAAGACCAAGTGCATTGCAATATATGACAGTATTGTAATTTCTTCCACCTGCAGCATGTTTCAGTGGCATTAACAGAGCCAACGGTTATCAGTGGATCCTGCCACCAGCCCAGCCTTACGCCCTGGTTTTGGTAATGAGCTCCATTCCTCCAGGGTTTTATTTTCACAAAGAATTCTTCATAACTTATATTTATTTGCTCAGTGTCGGTTAGATGTCTGCCTTTCTGCCTGAACTATCTTTAGCTTCCAAAATATTTTGCATTTCAGGGAAGTATTTGAATGACATTTCTGAGAAGAAGTAACACAGAGCACCGGAGCAGCCACGTGCAGAGACACCCTTGGCTGCTCGGGAATCACGACTTGGAAACTGCCCTATTTGCTTTTTTCCTTGTCTATAGGGGAGGATCCATGACCTGTCCTGAAATGGTTGTGAGAAGCTGGTACCCGAGGTGAGATTAGTGAAACTCATGGAAATAAGAAGATGGGCACTGCAGCGTGCAGCACGATGCCCAGCACAGCCCAGCTCAGCTGCACTGGGGGACTGGGAGCAGTTTTTAATTAAAGAAGGATTTCTATCTAATGCCCAGGGAAGGAATGTGAATTAAATTGAACTCCCAGAAAACCTACAGGATTAGTTTTCTCTTTTTGTTGTCACTGAGAGCGCTGTTTGCTCTACCTGCTGCACGGTTTGGGTCCCTGCTTTCCTTTCCAAACATTCCTATAAGAATCAGCGCCTGCACCATGAGCATGTAATCATTAGCATGTTAATCTTCTCTTTGCCTATGCAAACCAGAGCTATTTGCCTTCCAGATTTTAATTTTAGCACATAAAAATAAAAGGAAAGGAAAATAATAGGAAAACACTATGGGCTATTTTGTAAAGTGTTCTGCACACAGACACAAGCGCGTCATCTGGCATCAATGGCAGAAAGTCCCCTTTGAAATAAGTGATTGGGAGAGGTTTGGCACTGTCAGTCTAGGATTGGGACAGTCTCAGATCACCCTTCCTTCCCATGCAGGCTGTCACATTGCACAGCACCTTTGGCAAATGCAAACTGGGGTCCATTCAGAGGAAAGCTGACCATACTCATCCCTTGGGATGGAAGTGAACCAGAGGCCAGCCCTCCGGAGACCTCTACCAGTGACAGGGATATTGGGTCTAGGGGGCTGGACCAAATCTCATCCTAAATCAGCCATCACACAGATAGACCTGGCTCCACATAGGGCTGAGCTGATGCCCATCTCCTAAAGCTCCATCCCAGGCGCATCTCCCTGCAATGCCAGCGTCGCTGGCAGGATCATTCCCTTTGCAGTGAGCTGTTAATCAAAGCCCCTGCTTGCTGTACAGGGACATGTAGCGGGTGGCAGAGCAGGCCAGTGGAGCTTGTCATCATTAATGAGATTACGCTCCCCTAATCTCACAGCAAATCGGATTTTCATGCTGTGAGCATTTATCGCAGGCCGAGAGCGAGAAGGCAGACGAGAGGCAGCTCAGACCCAGCCTCCCCTGTTCAGCAAGGGCTCTGCAGCAGAGGGGATCCGTTTCATGTCTTTTAAGCATTTATTTATACATGACTTCTTCCAAAAGGGGCTAGCAGATCTGCCTGGAACACCTAGGACAGGGAGCGAGTGTCACCGTGTGGGACAGGGAGAGGAAACCCAACCGCAGGCGTGTTATCGGGAGGAGGACGCAGCTCTTGGCACGCCTGTCCGCCGCGAAGAGCTGTGCTGTTTTCTGCAGGGTTATGCAACTGTTTTGTTCCCAAGTAATATAGCCAGTGTTATGTTTAAATTCATACCAAATCTTGCTTATCTTGCTTCAGTTTCACAGAGAAATTGTGTGAATTTTTAGCGGGGTTTGACAATCGCTGGTCACAGCTGCCTCCTGCACGTCCCTGGAGGCAGGTCAGGGGCTCTCCCAGCCCTGGGGAGCGGGTTTGCTCCTGCCTGGGGACACGGCCTCCTGGGTGATCACAGCTTGTGCTGTCTCAGTAAAGGCTGCAATCCCACAGCAGCTTCCCCATGACATAACGCTGTCACCTGACCTACGCCAGCACAGAGCAAGGAGATAAGGTGAGGTCTAGGGTTTAGGACTCCTCCAACAAGACCTAGCAGGAAGACTCAGTGCCCAAGCTACAGAGCATCACTCAGCCTAGAGGAGACCTTGAATTTTTCCATGAGACCCAGATTGACAAATACATCTACCACTGGCCGATCTGACAAAATAGAAACGTAGAACCTAAGGCTGGAAAAGACCTCTAAGATCATCAAGTCCAACTGTCAATCCACCACTACCACAGCCCAAAGTGCCAGGTCTACAGGTTTTTTGAACACCTCCAGGGCTGGTGACTCCACCGCTTCCCTGGGCACCCCATTCCAATGCCTCACCACTCTTTCAGTAAAGAAATTTTTCCTTATATCTAATCTAAACTTCCTCTGGCACAACTTGAGCCCATTTGCCCTTGTCCTATTGCTTGTTGCTTGGCAGAAGAGACTGACCCCTTCTCACTGCAGCCTCCTTTCAGGTAGCTGTAGAGAGCGATAAGGTCTCCCCCCAGCCTCCTATTCTCAAGACTAAACAATCCCAAATAGCTACATGCTTTTTGATACAGAAATGTGGTAAAATGCCAAGGTCCAGCTTCCAGTGAAGAGCAGAAGGTTCCTATAACCTCTCTGTGCTCTTGCAGCAGCCAAAACCACAGTCCTGTTAAAGGCAAGGACAAATCCAGGGACTGCAGCATCTCCAGAGGGTGCGAGCAGCATCCCTGAATGCGCCAGGCGGTAACTGCATGGGCAAGTCACATGTGTTTGCAACTGCGTTTTAAGAGTCTGAGCCCGACTGTTCAGCTACATATTTAGGACAAAGTTGCAATAACCAGAGAGGCTTTTGAACTTGGGAACAATAGGAGCTATTTTCAATGGGTGAATAATGTTGAAAATCTGTCCCTTAACGTCAGCTCGCAGAATCATCATTTTTCCCACTAAATAACGTAAAAGTTTAATTTTTTCTCAGTGGATTTCAATGCAACATTTACTTTGAGACTGTTTATTCTTCATCCAAGAATAGCAGGGAGACAGGCTGAAAAGGAACAAGACGATGTTTATCATTTCAAATAGAGCGATTCCTATAGAGAGATTCCAAATGGAGCGATTTCTTTTAACTGTCTCGTAGTTCTGCGTGTTTATATGCATCCCATAAAAACAATTTCAGCAAATAGCTAATTTTCATGTTTCATATCACATTCCTTTGATGAGGAGAAATAAAAGTGAAACTCAAACAGATATTGCTATTGGCATAAAAAAACCCTAAAAAATAGTTTTCTATTCAAAAATGAAGCATGTCTAAAGTCATGCTCTTTAAGAGGGCGTATTGGAGTTTAAAGGAAAAGAAACATTCACTTGGATTCTTTTTCATGGTAATAATTTCTGAATGTTCATCAATGGCTTAAATATTGCAGGAGATATGTATTTTTAATTGCATAATGTTTTGCCACTACCAAAAAACTTTCTGAATAGACATGTTTTAGAAATCTAATTTGGAACAAAAACTAATTTTGAAATACTGGAATGTCTCCGATTTCAAAGTAGGTCTCTTCATTACTAAGTGCAAGTATCTCCTCCTAATTAAAAGAATACATAGAAGCATTTTTCATAGCCTGGCAGCAGTGTGCTGGGCAAATAATTAATCTTGTATTGTCTTTTTGGCAGCACAGCACTTGCCTGCAACACTACTTGTGCAGTAGTTTATCCCTGTGTGAACTAGGAGCAGGCTATGCTAAAATAAGGTTCTGATGCAGATATATTACAAAGACTGAGATTTTACAGCCATGGAAGAAGCTGCGCACAACAATTAAAAAAAAATAGCAGTTTATCTAATCCTGTGTTTTATGAACGCGGGGCTTTTATTGTTACAATTCAGAGATACCCTCCTTTTCATGTCAAATTTTGTGCATGCAGTATTTGCTTTTTTGCTTCTTGTTGTACACATTTAAACATCTGTTTTCCATTACTGACCCTCTGAAACATGACTTTCCACTGTAGCGCAGGCAAAAGCATCAAGGATGGTCATGAAAACCCTGCTTTTGTTTAGAGCAGAGTTGCCAGATAAGATTATTGAAGCTGATAAAAAAATAACAAAACAATCTCAGGGTCACTGATGTTGGTGTTCTAGCCCACTTCTCTTTATTCGACAGTTTTGGCCAAGGGGCTTCGACTGATCTTGTTGCTGTTGCTTGTAACCTCCTGCCCAGTGATGATTTCTTCTTCCTCTCGACACCGTTCTTCTGTGGTTGGTAAGGATCCGCTGACAATATGTCTGAAGCAGGGAGGTGAACAGGGTTTACGGATGCAATGAAATGAGTGGCCGTCACACGATGTTCATCGGCGCCTATTTCTGCGCTGGCATCTTCTGACACCAACTTGGTGGGTACAAGAGGATTATCTTCGTGCCACGGTGTGCCACCCAGCATCACCTTCACCTGGCTGGTGAAAAGACGTTATTGCCAATGTAAGAGCTAGTTAAAGGAGGTAGCAGCAAGGGAACAAGCAATATCCTCCTGTAATCTGCTGCGCATTGAAGGGCCTGGAAATCCTGTTAAATTAAAGCAAAAGGAGAGGATGTTGATGTCGGTTCCGCAGCAGTGTTCATCCCTTTAGGTGGCGTGAAAAGCGGAGATGGAGCAAAGTGTTTTCCCCACAGTGATGAGAACAGCTGCTTCCCAAAGCTCGGCTCCTGGGTGACTGCTGTCCTTGAAAACCACCTGCTCTCCCGGACTGGGGCTCGCGGCACATCAGACTTATCCACGCACAAAGCAATTTCCTGCTAGATTTCCACTGCCATAAGAGAAGGTTGTAAATGATGCCTAGATATCTGCTCCTCTGCACTAATTAATGCTGTAACTCTGCATAGTCCTATTCCAGGCAGGCGGTTTCCCATGCCTTGTAGTCCCAGCGCTCCCCCTGCCTGTTTCAGTCCCCTCCGATGGGATGCGGGCAGAGCCCAGCGAGCAGTTTCCACCTCCCCTCTTCAAGGCACTGACACATTGGCAAGCAGAGATAAGGTCCCTCGAGTTTAAACTTGCACAGAACTGAGTAGATGTGGCTGACACTTACCACGAGTTCAAGAACATGGAAATTTTTAATGCATGTTTTGATGTGTCCTGGGATAATCTGTGACCTTTCGAGTTCCTTTTTATCCAAAGCAAACTTCGGAACTTAATCCTGGCAGATTTCTTGGAATCATGACGCTGAGTGTTTCTACAGATATCCCAAGTGATGCTCGGAGAGGAATGAAAATATCTTCAAATTATCTCCCATTTACCAAGGGAAGAAAGCGAACAGGGGAAGCCGTCAGAGCAATCAGTTTGTATGTCTATATTGTGTGTCCCAGCCCCAAAGAAATTCCTTGCATACTTCTGTAATATTTAAGTAATGCCCACTGTTTGGAAAACAAAATGTTTCACAGTCTGTCAGAGGTTTTTCACAGCATTTTGGGGGTAAGAAGTTCAGCTCTTTCTCAGAGTTGCACAGTTTATCTGAATTTGCCCGTTTTGCCAGCATTCAGAGCATGCGCCCAGGGCATCCCGAGGCAAGAGCTGACTCGGGACGTTGCAGCCAGCTGCCCCTGTGTGACTTTGTTCCTCTGGCCAGAGCTCTTCACCTGCCTCGCTGATGAGATGGGACTAGTGTTGGAGACAGCCATGGCTGAGAAGGTTTAACACAAGGACACCAAGACAAAAAATTATACTTTAAAAGTTGAGTTTCTCGCTGTGCGTACAGAGCACAATGAACTTCTCATTACTATCTCATTGTAAAAGTCAAGAACTATTTTCCCTGCCAAGCTATCACCTGCCTAAACTCCCTGAGGAATTCCTCCTGCAATGTTTAAAATGGAGAATAGTGGACTTGGTAAAGAACCTCCAAACAAGACATTTTAAGAATGCGCAGCCCTTGCTCCCCTACACCAGGAACAGTTCCTTTCCCCCCTAAGTGGGTAAGGGTTATGTTGTGGCTGCATCTAGCCCTTCTGACAGCCCAGATAAGATCATTCAGGCTTTCTCTAATGCCCAGTACCCTTTGAACATGCCTCATTTTAAATGGATCCTCTTCAAAAGTTCTGTGAACACCAGTCAAAGAGATCACAGCTGAAAACTCCCCGTCTCACAGAGTTTAGACAGACATGCATATCTATGTGTAGGCACAGCTGAGCACCTTTCTCATTGATCATGGTTTCTGCAGTGTTTAAAGAATTAAGATGAACCTGTCCTTAATACCTGATAACTAATAGTTTGGGTCAAATTAAAGTTTGTTTAGCTGCTTCATCACTAAGGGAAGCTCATAGGTGTTTTGATACAGAGGAGGAGAAGACAATTATTTTTAAAAAGACATAATTAAGACATATAAATGCAGCGACATCTGCCAGAAGGTGTTGTCTTAGGAAACGGCAATGTTTTTGTGTTTCTTTGCTGCCAAGAGGACATTGCAGAAGGACTTTCTTTCCAAGCATCGCGTATATACCATCAGCCCTCACTCTTTCCTACTCCAGGCAGGGTTTTGCATAAGTTTTCCAAACAGAACAACTGGTTGGACCTCTCTGTCTAACTCGTTCTCTTTCCTATGGTAAGAAACACATGGTCATCATTCTGGAGAGGAGAGCAGCATGGGTGAAAGTCCATCCTTGTTCATCAAAGCACTTAAGCTCATGCTTAAAGCTAAGAAAACACTTAAATGCTTTGATAAAAAGAGAAGATCCACCGAACTGGGACCAAAGAGATGCTACAGTTAATTGATTTCTTTTGAGAAGAGCCTGTATTTTCCCCAAAGGGCTAATACTGTAGTTCTTCTATTCAATTCAAAAGCTGTTCCAAAGCTGCAGCAAGTTTGATAGGGTTGGCATTTCTTAGAAGCTATTTAGTCACCCATGACCAAAGTATTAAGACTTGCTCTCTGCAGTAAATACGCACAAGTGGACACACACTGGGCAATTCTTTGTCTTGTCCCCCGTTCTGCTGCTGAAGGAAGACACATGGTTTCAATGATGTCTTTGTTATCTGATCAAGCATCCAGTGCAATTTGCAATTTTAATGAAAATCAGACACCTGCACTGCAACTGATCTCCACTCCCAGGATTAACAAGAACAAGGAAAAGAAGCATTCCCCCTTATCGGAAGAACTGAAGCCATCGGTATCCTGTTACCAAAGCCCAGGCTATGATTTCAGATGTTACCCCAAAGAAAGGAACCCTTTATCCCTCTTTGGACAGTGATCTCCTCAGATGGAGAACCAAACTGAAATTTCTAGCTAGGGGTAACATTAGCTCAAATGAAGAAGCACAAGCACACCAAGCTTCAGAGTCAGGCTGCGCTGTCTGACTCCGAGGCTGCACTCACCACACAGCCAGCTCTCTTATAAACATCATTTACCAGGAATACCACCAGGACATGCATATTTTTGTGTTGATTCAAGGTTTTTTTACCTCTCTTCTAATCTGTACTTTTTTAATCTAGTCTGTCTCGGACTCAGCCTGAAGATGTCACACCCTGCAGCACTGAGCAAAACCCCACAAAGAAATCAGCAGTGAATTTAGAAATGGGACAAGGACCCTGGTTGCAATTCCACCCAGGAAAGGGCCCCCAGTACATCATCTAGGCTGTGTGCTGCCTGGGAGGGAGCATGGCCAGGGGCTGCACATGGGGCATTCAAACATCAGGGGCAAAAGACCAGCTCCATACATGCCTAGCACCTGTTTGCAAAGCCACAGCTCCAGTTAAAATGGGAGAAAGGTATGAGAAATTATTTAACAGAGTGCATCAGAGAGACTTCCTCCATTCCAAGATGCAAAGAATCCCACTTCCTCAGTGTTTTAGCCAATATTTACTGAAATATTTTCCAAAATATTTCCTGATTTCTTCTCTTGCCTGAAGCCTATTTCTTTCCATCAGCTGGGCTGGTGTTTGTTGATGTATTTCATGTAGGAGGAGCGGGATAAGAGAAGGAAAGGAGGAAGCAAAAATACTAGTGAGCATCTTCAATGGGTTGGTAAACTTCAAAGACTACCCCAAATCAAGAACTTCTAATAAAATTGACAATTTTTCAACAGCCGAAGGCTGTTGAAAGAATTTTTTTTTTCCAGTGGAAACTCCCCTCGGCCATGTAGATGTACGTGTAGCTGTGACCTGACCAGGGAAGTTTCAGGTACCAGAGCTCTTGGGATCTTCGTGCCCTGATAAGAAAGTCTTACCTATTGCACAGCTTGTCTCCTTGTTGTAGCATGAGCTCCCCCTTTTGCCCTTTGAAAGGTAAATCAGGCAGCTCCAAAGAAAGGGCTTCTCAAATAGCTTCAAGCCGTGCCTCTCTTCCTGTCCTACAGCAAGGCAAACAATTTGGAGACCCCAGGTCAGCAAAGCATCTCATGCATTGCTGAATTGAGCTCTTTATTTGCGTGGGCTTATGTTCCAGAGAGAGGCAATGATGCTTTTTATAGCAAGACTATTTTCTATTCAACTCTGTGTTAGGCTCTGCTTTCCTAATAAGGACTTTTCGCCCCATTTTGCAAAGGAAATTGTCTTATTTTGAAACTACATTTAGCCACAAAACATTTTTGAAAACACTGTGCACTTGAACCTACCACCCATGAAATAACGGAGGGAGGTTTCACCCCAGGCTGTTTCTCTTTCTGTGTGGTTTATGGACAGTCTCTCCACCATACGGCCAATGGACCATGTCCTGTTGTAACACTCCAAAGCCCCGTGTGCTGGTGGTGCCACTGCTGAGGATGTGCACACTCACTTCTAAAGTGATTCAGAGCTCACATAACTTGAAAGCAAAAAATCTCCTGTTGAGTCCAGGAGAGCTGGACACCCCTGTAACATCCCTGGAGGGCATCTGGACATACCCGAGCAACTGCTTCAGAGTTTGTAATGTGAAGCAGTTCCTTAAGGGTCTGTTTGACATGTCCTTGTGTTCATCTACATTACATCTACGGCACTTAAGTCTCCTATCGTTTATCTTCCTGCCTCCTATAAACACCAACTCTGAAAAAGTCGTATAACACCCGCAACAAATGTTTAAATGTCATGTTCAGGTTCACATTAACTCTCAGATCTCTTCTCCAAGTCCCACTGTCCCTGTGCCTTCCAGTCAAGGAGCATTTGGGGAAGGATAATCACAAATGTGGGACATTACTGGGCAACTAGGAGATGGTGTTTGCAAAAGCACCTGCAGGTGGGGTTAGGTGACTCGATGCTGAACACTGGATATTTGAGATGTGTGCTACAATGCTGGGATTACCCCAATGGGCATGTTTACACTGCTGGAGAGTTCTAAGAGGGGTCCTGAAAGCAGAGCAGCTGTGTTAGCTATTTACCCATCAAGGAGCCATTCTGGTGCAGTTACATTTCTAACTCTGAAGCTTGATTTCTGAGAGCTTCCAGAAGGATTTGTGCCCGTGATGAGGTGCAGAGGCATCTATTTCACTCGGCTGTGCCTAAACGATTTCAATGCCCAAAGTTCGCACGGTAATAAAGGAGTTTCAGAAAAATCATATGCAGAAACATGTATCAGTTGGTGTGGAGGGAATGTCACAGGGCCGAACACGGCTCCTGGGAACATCCGTCTGCTCTGAGAAGGGCCAAAGCAGAAGCGAGCCCACCCGAGCGCTGTGCACGTGTCCTGCTCCCTGCTCACTTGTCACTGGATGTGCTCAGCATGTCCCTGCAGGCACAGCGGGGTCATCTGGGCATCTTCTCTCCACCAGAGCCTCCAGAGACCTTCCTGATCTAAAACCCAGTCAGCAACAACAGCTCTTCCTCCATCCAGGGTTTTCAGCAGTTGTGGTATGACAGTCGGAGGGGAAGAAATTTAAAGCTTTGTTTTTATCTTCTCTCCTCACTTCTTTTTTCATTCCTTTTGTTTTTTAAGCAGGCAAACATCTGCAGAGCACTTAAGATAACCATAGCAATGACACGAGGACAATTGGCAGGCACGCTCTGTGCTCCTCAGCTGTGATTCACTGGTCCAGTGCTTGGAGCTGCGTCCAAGCAGCCCAACGAGGAGGGACCTCTTCACATCGAGACCTTGCCCCGAGGTCAGAGATAGAGCACACGAGAACTTTCATTGGAGCAGAACGGAGGGAATGTAGATATCAGGGGATTTTCAATGGAAATCACAGGTGTTTCTTCCCTGCCTCCTCCCTGCGAGAGGCCCCTCTGTGTTCTGTCACAATTTGTTTTTCTGGCAACCAGCGTGCTCTATTTTTCTTGCCTGTGTTTTTATGAGTTATGTTTGGTTTCTGCTAAAACAACAGAAAACAGCACAGGGCTGGGAGGTTTTTTTTTGAGTGAGTTGTCGCGCTTTTTCTTTTCCTTTTAGGAACTATGCAAAGGGTCATTTGGAAGCCCTGATTCCAGTAAAAATTTTCAGAAGGATTGATGGAGGTTTCAGATCAGCTGAAGGTCACAGGTCAAATGGTTTAACCCCCCAGGCGGGCGAGAAGATGAGATTAGCAGCCGTGCAGCCACAGCGAAGCTGTGAAAGAGGATGTAGGGCTCCACGGGACACACTCAGTGGTGGAAAGAAGACAAGGTTTTAGCAGCGGGCTTGCAAACCGCACTTTAAAAACAGCTCACCAAAGAGAGATGTTTCTCTTCCACCTCATTTCAGCAGAGAAAGTGAACAGCAGCTGGTCAGAAGTGAGGACAGGGAAGGAAGCAGGCTTGTGTTCACATAAGAACAGGGGAATAAATACCTTGGTTTTCAAGAGGAAGAGGTTTTTTTTTTCATTTTGGTGGAGTTTTTAAAAAATACTTGATACTGTGCTTAAAAGCTGAATCAATTGCTATTCACTGCAGGCCTGAGCCAAAGGTCAAGCAGGGAGCAAGAACAGGTGTTTAATAAGCATTTAGAGGAGTTGCTTTAAAAGGTATCTATTTTTTGCCCTAGACATGAAGTATTGATATAGGTAAAATACATTATCCACACACCTCTATCTAACCAGTGGAGGATTTTGGCTGTGTTTCTGAGAAAAAAAAAAATGGTGGCATAAAGTGTAAGCACGACTTGTTCTTTCATCTGGTCTTGGCATAGGGGAGGTCATGAAATCATCTTTCAGAAACCTCAGCCAGCTCAAGGCAGATCCTCCTCACATTTTCATACTTCTCCCTACCAAGAACCTTATTCATAACCATTGCCGGCATCACCATCCCACGTGCCTTCCCAGGACCAAAAATTTGCTGTTCCGAATACAGAAGCATCGTGCTTTTTCCCACCGAACAGAGGTGGGGATTAAAAAAAAAAAAACCCAACACAGGTATTTTTCCCTGAGAAAAGACCTCTGCATCTTCTAACATTTCAGATTTGCTCCCCCCATGCCTCGCTGTCGGGAGGAGAGGACTCCAGGCTTTCCAGTGGGGCTCCGGACCCAGCTCAGGTTGCAGGCGTTCGATGTTCACGGGAGCAATCGCTACCGACTCTGCGTCACCAGCCTGAGCCCCATGGAGACGGGAGGTAACGTTGCACCCCTAACTTCCATGAGTAACCCTACCTGCAAGACAACTTTCAAGGGGAGGAGGACAGCGGAAAGGCTGGAAACAGAATATGGAAAGGAAAAATTCAAGGCCTCCATGTTACTTGAGATCATTGAGGCGGACTGCAAACCTCTGTAAGCAAAACCAACAGCGCTTATTTGCATGAACAAGCATCCTTTCTCTGCTTTTACAAAGAGTTCGCAAAGGATTAATAGACTGGCTACTTCCAACCGTGCAGAATGGACAACCCTATTCCTGCAGTCCCCGAGACGAAAGAAAATATGTCAGCCACCTGCCCAGCTGAGAAATGTGTTTATATGATGTCCACAGCATTTACCTAGCTGGGAGCTATTGCATAGGGTTAGTTCTCAAAGGAAGAAAAAGAGTCTAGGCGGCGTTTTTTCTCTACACAAAAAGTCATTTATTGAAAGCCAAAAGGTGTGAAGGATTATCTTTTAAACCTGCCAAACCGGCTGCAGGTATCCTGAAGAGCAGATTTTATTAGTATTATTTTGCATTATATTATTTTTAAAAGAATGAAATAAGCTTTGGAGGCAGAGAGATGAAAACTGGGTTTCCCTTGACATATTTATTCCTCAGATTAAGTGTGTGTAATTGTATGCTGTATACACACCCGTGTAGATAACAGAGGTGTTAGCTGCGCGACATTGCAACATCCGGGATGTAATTTATTTCTCTCCACACGTCTTCACTCTAAGACATATGGGGTTTATCATACTCTTTGCCATCACTGGACTTCAGCAGGCTTCCAGCATTTCAGAGGCCACTGGGTTCTGGAGCAGCCGCTTTGTCAATAGCTGCTTTTGTCATGTTTGCCCAGGGATTATTCAGCTCCGTGCCACTAAGACAAGCTGGTACATGCTGCTTCTGTTCCATGCATTGTTTGGTCTCAGGTGTTTTGACCTTACACTTCATCTATGAAATGTGTCCAACCAGCACTTCTAGAAGCTGCAGAGATGAGGGAGAGGAGAGGAGAGGAGAGGAGAGGAGAGGAGAGGAGAGGAGAGGAGGAGCTGGTGCTGGGCAACACCTGTTAGAGCAAGATTCTGTTAAACTTGATATTCACAAATTGAATGCAAAGCAAAGGCATCACTCGCCTGTCTCTAAAACTTGCAGCATAAAGGTAATTCACAGCATATCAAAACAATGTATCTGCTTTGAATGTAATACCGGGATACCTCAGGAAGATACTTCTTTTTGCCTTGTTTTGCATTTAAAGATCACAAGTTTTATCCCAAGGCCAAAATCTGCCCTTTTCTCGTGACAAACAAGTAGCAGTCTGAGGACAACTAAAGGAGCACAACACAGCAGGTAAGAGCTGAAGCCCAAGCCCACTGCCCTCATGGCAGCACGACTCTGAGAGACCATCCTAGGTCTGCCAAGCCCAACCTGCAACTGTGAAGACCTCCACAAAGACCTCCAAGCACTGAGCCCAGTCACTAAAACATATATTTTACAATCCCAATTTTCAAAGGGCAGCTATTCAAAGCTTTCTGAAAACCAAGACCTTTAGAAGTTTCTTTAGCTGGACATCCAATAGCTCAGGCATCCCAAATCCCTAGCTATTTCTGAACATCTTGGCACACAGTGCTGAGCATAGGAAATGGGTGAGATTAATGACTTCAGCTCACACATGGAGCAGGATATGAAGGGCTACATGTGCTATGTGCATATGTCCCTTTTGCCAGTGTCAATCAAATTTTAACGCACAAAAAAGACATTGTACCCACTTGGAGAGCAAACATTTCACTTCTCCAGATCAAAACTTAAGTGAAATACCCTCTTTCTGCCTGTCCTGCCCTTATGTGAGCTGAAGAATACAATTATCAAATATGAAAAATAAAATTAAATAAACCAGCAAGTTTACAAGCTAAAAATTCAGAAGGAACTGCTCCCTCTCATTGAACTTCTTATGTTTTTGTTGCCTCAGAGGAGATCGAGGTTTTCCAAAGGTGTATTCAAGGATCTCGCACAAACACGCTCTGCAGCACTAGACATTTCTTATCAGCCTCGGACTGCAAAAGCTGTGATAGGAAATGTGCCATTCATTCACAGAGCTGCTGGTGGGGTTCTGAGGCATATCTTGAGCGTGTTATCACACGCTTTGTATTGTCTACTCCATCCTGAGAAAGAAACACTCTAATCAGCCTGACATTTTCTCCTTCTGGAAACCACCAGCTCGTTTCTCTGCCTTTTGCCTTGCATTGATTAAACACCTTCCTGTTGAAACAGTAACTAGACAACCACAATAGCAGCAAAAAAGACTTTGAAACTCAGTATCGGCTTCCCAGGTTCCTGCTCTCATTCACATGAGAGCAGAGTTATTTTGAATGCATGGGCAGGGAAGGATTGGAAGGAGTTTTGCTGCTTGGTTTAATAATGATCATCTCCTAGTACCTACGTGGTGGTGGCTTGGATTTGATTCCTTTGGGTTTGGATAGTGCTCCCATGCACGAGCACCACCAAAAGATCTGCAAAAGATCTGCTCCT
>NW_009694190.1:51955-68803 GCF_000703405.1 Apaloderma vittatum
TCGGAGGCTTCTGTGAGCAAAGTCAGATACACTTGAAATAGTGAGGCCAAAAAATTGAAATCTGATACCATCCAGAAATTCTAGGAAACTTACAGTTCACCGACTGAAAACAAGATATGTGTCTGTTGTTTTTTTGCAGCAGACCTTTTTCCATTTTCCTATGGGAAAGGGTTTTCCCTCGCAGCAGCCATGCTAACCGTTTAGATCGGTTCACTCTGACAAATTCCATCTTTCAAAATACTTCTATCTGTGTTTCCCAAGCATAGGATATTTTTGCTGTGTCCTTTTACATTTGCGAAAGTGTAAAAGGATATTTTCTAATAGGAAAGGCAACTCAATCATTAAAAATGTACACACACAAGCCACTAAGGCGGCATATATGTAAGAGAAACATTTATCTAATCATACTGATAGCAGCTTAGTGTGACATTGCTTCCCAGAAAGGGAAAAAAATCACACTAATGCTAACATTGCAATAAGATAAAGCAGTTTTTGAAAATGTAATGGTATCCATTCAATTATCTTCTAGTACTTATGGTTCTAGTCTGCCCTCTTCTATAATTTTCCTTTCCTTATAGGCAGTTTTTTCAACTTTATACCTCACTAAAATCTAGTGGAGGAAAATCCAAAACTGCTCCTCTTTTTACCTAAACTGGTAAGCATCTAAATCTCACGGTGCTTCTGGAAATATCCAAGGAGAAAGAATGCTGTTCTTAACATCCTGCCTATATAGGAAATGAAATGTTCTGTGGATACCAAAATACTCCCTGTATCGCAATGTTTGCCGGAAGAAAGGAAAGCAATAATATAGAAGTTATTTTAATATCTGAAAACCCAGAGAAAAATTCTAACTGCATAGGGAGAATCTTTAAACTCCTCTTGCTTATGTCTGTATTTACAACTGAGCTGAGCACTTTCTCTCCTCCCCGAGCAAATACTGCATCAAGCTTAAAGACGCTGCATTAGCCCTCTCTCAGCTGCCAGTCTCTGGCAAAGGGCCCTTACTTAGTGAGTTGCACAAACCGTACGAGTTCACAAGGCAGTGACAGGCAGAAAAAAGCCTGGGTACAGAAAACCTCGCATGAAAATGGAAATGAAAAGGCAATCCCAGCAGTCTTCCCCAGACATCATTCAGCTCAGTGAGGACATTCAAGGAGCCATCCCAAAACCAGGTCCTCCCAGACTTTTGTGGTTTGGATCTCTCCTTTGTTCAGTGCTTATGTTTCTTAAACACTTGCTCTTGTTAGTTTAAGGATTTCACCATGGCTGTAACAACGCTCAGCCTGCTATTCTTTAAATGACAATTTGGGAAGAGCATATTTAGCTGGGGCATCGCCATATATGAAATATATTAAAAGGAAGAGTCAAAATGACCCATTACTCCACTCGGGGCTTCACACACTGTTGAAGAAGTAGCAAACAACTAAATGAAATTTTTTGGTTAAAAATTTACTAGCAGGCAGGCACTTCAAATCTATATAAAATTCACCTTATACAATACCTCGGCTGAAACCACTCCTCAAATTCCACTCAGATTTGCTGAAAGTTTTTCGCTAAGTGGTGCCTAGAAGGACGCTCAGCCGGGTGCTGAGTGGGAAGACAGAGCTGACTGATACACACACGTGTACCCGCAGACACCCAGGGAAGATTTAAGAGCCATCCTCTGCTGAAGCTGTTTTCATAATTTAGACCCAATGTTCTTACTCATGGCACGTAGTTGTATCAGTCAGTCTGAAAGGCGTGAGGAGGACCTAAAGATTGGTTCAAACCTAAGCCCTCCTCATCCATCTTAGTCATTTTACAGGCTTATAGCAGGAGTTTGTCCTTAGAAGCACACATACAAGCCTTTCCTCGGTCAAACCAGAGCTTTAATTTATCGCAATTGAGCCGCTTTGGACACGATGACAAGGTGATGACAGCAAGCCTGCATCATCAGTCTTTCTGAAAGCACCATGAAGATAACTCCTTTGATGTTTCATGAAATCCAAATCTTCTAAAGAGCACATTGGAGTAGCATTATAAAAGGGGATGAAATTTTAGTGCAGTAAGAACGACACAACACAACGAATTCATGGGATCTTGTTATCTGCATCGTTCCTATCGTAATCTGCCTGTCTTCAGGCCTCCAACAGTAACACGTTGCAGAGAATATTTTGCCCGTAGTGTCAGTAAACCTGCTCTCCAAAATGCAAACATGTAATGACATGTTCTTATCTTTACTGTTCCTAACAGTTTTTCTAAAATTTCCATCAAAGCCTGTGGGATATTTAAGACAGTTCTCTCCAGAGCAAAAATAAAGGGTAAACATTAAGTATGTTCTGTGACAGATTTTGCATCAGTTCTTGCAATCTTAACCAAAATAGACACCCACTTTCCGGTGAATCACTTACCAGATTACCTAGTGTTTCTTGAATTTTTTTCTACACGAGTGATGAATCTCCATTCAGAGGCTGTAGGAGGGAGGTAACTGCTGTGCAGAAGTCTAAGCTCACTAGCAATGGTCTTGCAGTAAAAACGATCCCTTTGATCCAGTGCTCAGGATCAATCTCTAATATCACTGATAAGCTTACATATAGTTTTTAGAGGGACAAAACAAACAAAACCCTAACAAGAGATGGAGAACTACGTAGAAGAAGGGAGCCTTAGGGATAGCAGCACAACTATCTTTGGTCTGATCCATTTCTGTTTAAAATGGCTGTGGTTTTCTGTGAAATCCTGACCCTCCAAACATCAGTACAAAAATGAATTCCCTCTTTCATTTCTTTACACAGCTCTCTCCTCTTGATCCTTCTTCATAAATTAGGACATCCTCATCTTCTACAGTAGCTTCCCAATGCAAGATTTAGTGGAGTCTGGAGGATTTTATTATTTTTTTCCTGTTTGTTCACATTAGAAGCAGTTTTAATATGTCCACAGACCTTTGCAAATAAATTGAACATAATTCAGATTTAATCACCAGTGATCAGGGATGAGTCATTGCTGGAGAGAGTGCTTTGGTGTAGCCACCCAATTTTCTCTGTCGAAGAAATAATAAGAGGTGGCTGTAGCCGAGTGCGTACATTGTAAATCTACCCCTGACTCAGAGAGGAGAAGCCAGCGTACAAGGCTGGGTCCCATTTCTTTTTTAGAACACGTATAACAAGAGTTCGCATTATTGCTGCATATTCCACTTCCTTCTGCATTTGTTCTAGGTACTATTGGCCCATAAGTCAACGTGTCCAAGATACGGGCAGGATCTATCGATTCCCTGCAGCGTCTCCTCTTTCTTCTGTAAAAGGAGGTATTGTTCAAATGCCAAAGTTACACAGCCAGATTTCCAAAAGCACTTACTATTTCGATAACTTTGTTTCTGCTGATACCCCA
Organism: Apaloderma vittatum; assembly: GCF_000703405.1. Lineage (NCBI taxonomy): Eukaryota > Metazoa > Chordata > Aves > Trogoniformes > Trogonidae > Apaloderma > Apaloderma vittatum. Next base: position 55,319 of record NW_009694190.1, read on the forward strand.
AAGAACTGTTGAAATATCAGCCTGAAGGTCTAGCAAACTGGAGAGGATTGCTCAGGAAAGATCTTGCCTCTAATGCAGCAAAATTCACAGATCCTGTGAATCAGGAGGTTGGACGAGATGATTTTTTGAGGTCCCTTCGAACTCTAACGTTCTGTGAACATTCTGTGTGAAATGCAGGAGAGGTCCCGTGCTTGGGCTCCGAGGGCAGCTCCTCCATCCTCATCTCAGATCCAGCTCTTCTCCCTTTTTCATTGACTGCAGAGGGAGTGGAGGGGACTGAATTCCTAATTTAACATACTAGCATTAGCTGACCGTGTCTTTGAAGGGAATGAGGCATGTCATGGTCTTGCAAGATGTGTATACCATGCTGCCAAGAAAAGTCCTCATCAAGGACAGTATCACATCCTGCTGTTTTTACAGCTGTCAATTTTTTTCTTCCTAAAATGGAAGCAAACCTTTGCAGACAAACTCATCCTGGGTGTAAGTACACTGAAGCCAAGTCCAGTATCAATAAATCAGTGCCTTCATCAGGAAAGCAATTGCACGGTTGTTTTTATCTGCTATTATCTGTAAGTTTAATTGGAGTACAAAAAGTAAGTAAATTTTTAATGACAGCTGCATTCTCCATCCTAGCCTGTTGTGTGACCTTCAGATATTGAAAACAAATTAATAATTGAAAACAAAGCTTTGATCATGCAACTTTTAGGTGTTTTTGAAGCTTGCCTAAGAGACCTCAAAAGACTTCTTGCTCCTACCAGAAAGCAAATACTTCAATCAATTCTGATTTTAACCATTTCTCCTTTAGAAGTAATTAAAATTTATTTCCATACTTCTTTAATATGGCCAAAAAAATCTATATAGAAGCTAAATTCTGCTCAGTTTCATGTGGCTTAAGTCAAATAAATTACTGAAGATTTACGCTGCACTGAGAATCCACTGCATTTATGTTGGGGGACTTCAGCTTTGGTATTCATAAAATCGGTCCAAATTTCATACACAAGCACTGGATTTTCTTGCAGATGGAGGAGGAATTTATTTTTCCATAAATATAAACAGACAGGGTCAGAGTTCCAAATAAGCCCCTGGACCCTTTCAGCTGACGCTCTCTGCACGTTTCCCGGGGAGGCTCAGGCTGTTCCAAGAACAACGCTGCAGCAGGAGCTCTGGGGCTACCCAGGGAGAAATCCTCAGATGTGGTGACAGCCAGGAGACACCACACCCGTTCCTGATGGCTGGACGGGAGAACTAAACCGACACCCAGCTCAGAGCAGCGCATCACTGAGAAGGGCAGGCAGTGTTTGGGTAAAATCCAGCAAAAATATCAAGCGTGCCTCCAGTGACCCCTTTGAGTGACGAGGGGATGGGGCAGAGCATCAGCCCAACAGCCCAGCGCCAAGACCTGTACTCCACTGCGTGCCAAGCCACCGGCCCCAGCACAGAGATGCTGTGCCTCATTGCAACTCTGACGGCACAACCACGTATCTGCCCAAACCCTTTTTGCTCAGGGATACTGGCTGGAGGAGCAACAGCCCTGCCCACGGGCATCCTCACAGGAAAAGAGACATGCACGCATGCAGTTTACCTTCTATATGCACCAGAAAAAAACATCAACCCACCTATATAGAAACTCTCCTTTGCTTTTTGCTTTGGGTCTGTGTTTCGCCCCGGCACAGAGGGCATTTTCTAGTGACGGGGCTAAGCTGGTGCAGAATGCCTCACATCACAGCCAGGCCCAGGGCACTCAACAGTGTTTTAGGAGAAGCCCTTGAGATTTCCTCAGTGGGAAGAAAAAACCTTCTCTGAATTCGCTGCTTAGGCTTTGACTTTGCTTAAAGGAAAATAGCAGGGGGTAGGGCGGGAGAGGTCTCCTCCCCGTGCGGCTGCGTAGGAGAGAAGCGACTTGTGGTTTTGCAAATAAATACCTGTACATAAAGCAAAGAGCTGCAGGGAATTGCTTCCTTCAGCAAAACCTGGACCTGCCTGTGGTGATGGACAACCAACCAGGAGAACGGGCTGCTGGCAGCAGCACGTACTTGTGCTTTATTACAAGTGCGGTCGCATGTTGCAGATAAACCCTAGTTGCCAGTTGAGGTCCATACGCTCATCTCGGTGCTTGAAAGTCTCCCCACGGCGTTGCCCTCTCTAGGCATCATGGTCATTCAGAATGGTTTAATATTTGGGGAGTTTTCTTGATTTCAAGAGCCTGCTAGAATGACTATAATTCATTGTGTCCTCCAGGTCAAATCTTGCCCACTGCTGCACAACTGGAGGCTGGCCCAGGTAAAGGCCAACTGCAAAGGCATTTCTGGAAAAGCCAATGCTTTGTTTTTGCTTTCTGGCTTTTAACCGCGAGGCTTTAGAAGGAAACAGTGCACAAAGTAACGTGAAATGTTCAGTTTATATATATATTCCATTTCATGTTTGGTGTCAGGTGGAAATTCAGTGTCATGGAGGAAATCATTCCTCAGGGCAAAACAACTGGTAACTGTTCATTTCCCAGTGTGGCAGAAAAAACTTAGAATAGTTATAGCAGATTGGTGCACTTTTACGAGCAATAGTCTCAAGTAATTGCTCCTACTTTATGCCAGCAAGTGCACATTCACTATTGAATTAATCATAATTCTTGGCAAAATTTAGTAGTTTTTAAACTGAATATTAAATGAAGAAAACGACTATTATTCCACGCATTATAATCCAATATATTGTCATTTTTATCTTCCTGGAGCTTTTTGTGAAAGAAAATGATCTTTTTATAAATAGCCAACTGTAGCAGCATTTATCCCAAAAGGAAAATGCCACGAGTGGGAAGCAAGCAATCAAGAGTTTCTGAAATGAGTAGGAACTGAGGACTACATGCTTAAAATTTCTTTGCAAACCTCAGACTGAAACCATATTCATATGCCTCAACCCCAGTCTGAGCAGGGCATCCAGCCCAGATTTCTCCCCTTAAGCTGGTTTTCATTTTGAATGTGCAGTTTACCTTTAAGAAATCAGTCTTTTAAATATGAATTGTTCTTCTCAGATGCCTGGCTATCATAAAAGGCTCCAGACACTGCCAGGAATGAGATTACAATGAATATTGGTATTTGTCATGATTTGTCTGCCTCTTTGCCATTTTATTTTACGTTTTAAACTTGAATAATCTTGGCCACGCAGATTAAGCATCTGTGGATTGTGCATTCACAGGCACACCAGGAGGAAAAAGGACAAGGTTTATTTTAGAAGTGCCCAGTTGCACACCCAGCCCACAGCTATGGGAGGAGTTGCTCCCATCTGTTCAGTGGGAAATGACTCTATTCTTCATCAGATTTTGAGGAAGCTTGCAATTCCTGATTTTGAGCACAGTCGGCTAAAACGCATCCTCCCAGTTTCGAGATTACAGCCTGGTTTGGATAAAGCATTGCAAAACCCCTCGTTGCAATTGGGGCTGGAGCAGTTGGCAGCCAGGAGTGCTGCTCTGCACTGAGTGGGAATTGCAGCGGGGTCCACGCAGCAGCTCCCAGGGTAACCCTGCCCAGCATCCCTGCGCTTGGGGGATGCTACACACGTCCCAGTTCACAGCCTGAGCCCAAGTGACACCCGGCATCTTGCCCTGATATGATGCCACAGCCTCTGGGCCAGGAAGGCTCTGAGCGTCAGCTGGCTGAAGGCTGGTGAGGCAAATAGCGGGGATCCCCAGGACATGAGGATGGGGTGAGCGTGTCCTTCCCAATCCCAGCCTGGCAGGGCACCAACTTGCACAACCCATCGCTCTCGCCAGCTGCGCCCATTACGTCCAGAAAAACCCAGAAAAGCATATTTCAAAGCAAACTCAGTCTTGTGCCTTCAGCAAGAGTTTCTCAGGCCCAGTTAACAAGGACAGCACTTAGGTTTTTTGGAAAGCAGATGTGTAAAACCCTGTGAAGTGCTCCTCTGCTGGCCCTCATGCGAGTTTGGGCGGTCTTGTTTGTACACGTTTGGTCTGTTACGCATTCGCTGTGATTTCTCTTGATTGAATAAAGCATTAATAAGATAATCAAAACAAATTCCACTCTTTGGCTGTCCTTTAAGCATGTCTGGAGCTATGTAAATTGTTCGATGTGACTGCTGGAAAATGGGAATGGTGTAAAACTGTAAACATAGTGCCATATGGCTTACACACAGTTTCACGATCAATCAGCATCAAATTAAAAGCAGGAATTATTATTGAAGTCGAAATTAAGTACAGATAGCAAATGTGAGTACTTACAACTTCTGGGTCACGCTTGAGTAAGGAAATGATGCTAAGAGCTATAATTGGTTCTGTTTCAAAGAAGCCTTTAATGAAAGCTCAAAATATTTTTAGAAGGAAAGAGTCCTATAGCTCAGCCCCAAAGACAAGCAAAAGGCAGCGAGCTGAGGGGGTGCACACTGGGAGCTGGCTTTCCCCACCTGAGCCATTTTTCTGGTCCTGCTTCAGTTTCTTAAATTTGTAAAATGGGCTAATATTCCCAGCAGCTTTGAGGTTGGATCAAAGCAAGACACTAGAAGGGACCAGCAGATGTTGCACACCGCTGCAGAAAGGAAAACACAATCCACCTTTGTGGATTTAAGGGAGCCTGCAGCATGTTGAACCTTCTCACCAGATGCTCTGTGCCAGGGCGAGGCCAAAAGGAGATGTCACAGCAGCCTTTACATTGCTTTTCTGACTATTTCAGTGAAGGGCGTTGTTCCCATCCCAAGCCCTGCCTTGCATTGTATTTGTGAGTTGATTGCATTAGAGATTTTCCAGGAAACCTCCTTTCCAGCAGATTAGCAGGTCCCTCTCCCCACCCTCCCACCCCACGGTGCCGGCAGGGAGACCCTTTGTGAACTGAGGGAGGAATAGAGCAAAAGAGATTGCAATACTAATTGTGGGTGGCAAAAATCTGGGACTGACTGCTGCTCTCAGCAGACTACTGGTTTAATAACGCCAATAGCCTCATTAATAAATGAGATACAAGAGGCAAGAAGTCCTGCCCCCCTGAGCACTTTTTATGTCCTTATATCACTGGTCCGTATACCGCAGCAGCACCTTCTCCAAAGCATCACCAGTTTCCCTGAAACCCTCCCACTCTCTTTGGTCTTTTTGCCTGCAGCAACACCAGCAGACTTGATCCTTTAACGATTACAAACCTTCTCATTTTCTGCTTGTTTATGGCCATTTTCTCTGCTGCCAAAACTCGTATTGGTGGGGTTTTTTACGCTATTATTTTCTAAAGAAACAAGAAGTTAACTCCGAGCGCTACGTCCCTTCACTTGAGTTGTGTTTTGACAGGAACGCCACAGACCCCTTGCATGTCAAGAAAATGCTTGTCTGACTTTTACAGTCCTATTTCAACAAGTTCTTCAATTGCTCCATCAAACTGGGGGGAGAAAAAAAAAAGTAAAGTAAACAAGGTACACTTTGCCCCATCTTTAAAAGAGAAATCCACCCTGCACACCCGGCGTTGATTCAGGCAAAATGCCAACTTGGGAGTTTAGTGAATTATCATCTTTTTAGCAGAGCTGAAAAGAAACCTTTCCCTCTTTTTGGAGTTGCCCGAACCCCAGGAGGGCCAAGGTGAAAGAGTCCCAGGGGAGGGAGCCCCCACACAGGGACAAAGCCACCACAGCTTCCCCCAGCTCCCCATCTGCACCCGAACATGGCTTGGGACTGAGAGGGAGGGAATAGAGAGTATTTTTTAAAGTAATAAATAAATAAATAAGGAATAAACCAAACATTGCCAAGGACCACAAGTCAAAAAAACCAAATCAAGTTGTTGCGTTATGAAATCCAAGCAGAATATGGGAGCTCTTCCTTCACTGTTTGCATTACAACCAGCACCCAGAAATTTTCACACCTGTGCTGGGAACCTTGCCTAAAAAAAGCCCAGCCAAGTATTTGAAACAAACACATTTTCAGACTTTTCTAACCCCGAGGCATTTTTGCAGGGATTGCCAAGGTTCCGAGTCAAAGCATGGAGAGGAGAACAAACAAAACAACCCTCGGTCAAGCCCAGCTCGCCTGCCTTGTGCAAAACCACCCCGGCGCGGTGACTGCGGTCGGGGTGGGGAGAGGGGATGGGTTTCCTTAAGAAAAGGCTCCTCCAGCATCCCAGTCCCAGCTCCTGCTGTGGGCATCGTAGGGAGGAGCATTATCAGCTCAGTATCTCCAGGAGGAAGGACAGACCACCCTGATTTCAACTGTCTCAGAAGCAAAGTAGGACGAGATAATGACATTGCTCAGCGTCGCCATAAAATGTAAAAAAGGGCTCGAAATGACAAGCTGTGAGTTAAGCAAGCATGCTGGGTTTGGGGAGGTAGTCTGCTCCCTTTCTCCTCAGGGTTTGACAGTAGCTTAGTAACTTCATGTCACCAAAATATTGATAGGGTTTCCAACCTGGCAGAGCCCGCGTACTGCATGGAGACCAACTGTATCAACAAACAAAGCAACCCCTCGGTGCTGCTTTCTGTTTAGTTAAACACATCTTCCTGAAAGAAATAGAAAGGTAATTCCTCATCTATTTATAGAGCAATTTACAGCATGAGTCCCTGCAAACAGCCCGCTTGCCCTTGCCACGTCCTGTGGATGCCCGGGCTGCGTTTTTATAGTCCACCTTGCTCAGCGCGCAGGGGTGGTTCCTGCCAAGAGGTAGCCAGACACCCGACCAGATACAGACAATTAGCAGCGTCCCTTCGTTGGACGGCTGGACTTTCTGTGTGGTCCCGCTCTTCAAAGCACAGAGGCTCAAGCCCAGACCCATGCGGTGCGTAGGAAACACTCGTAGGAGGTTTGCCGAGAAGACAAACCTCCCCGCCAGCCGTCCCGCAAGGAGCTGGACTGCGCTGAAAGCTGCTCTGTGCCTTTTTCTCCTCATTTGGGGAAAAGGGAGTTGGTCCTAGCCACCATCACTCGTCCTGCCAGATGTGGGGTCAGACATCCAATTCGACTCGGACCCATAACAAATGCTCCCCATGGAGGACCACAGAGGTCCCTGTGCCAGGAAAGCCTGTAGCTCTGGCAGATAAAGCTGAGGTTCAAAGCTGTTCTTGGGATACAGCGATGGATGGCAGAGCCACCAGAGCTAGATGTGGGCTCCCACATGCCTGGCAGAGAGGTTTTAGGTTCAGATCTGTCCTGCTGGGCTGTCACAAAGAGCCTCTGTGGAGGCTGCTGGCCTCATCATGTGAGCAGCAACCACAGGCACTCTTGTTGGGAATAAATCAGTCACGTCAGCCCCATTCCCTCAGCTGGTGATGCTAAGGTGAAAAAACCTATTGCCATTACTGATTTTTGGGCTCTTTTTAACACAGGAGACCAGGCTCCCTGAGTACAATTAATGCTTAAGTTACAACCTTTGGATTTAAGGACAAAGAACTGGAAAAGACCTCCAAAACCAGTCTCCTACCATCAAAAAGGCCCTCGTAATATCTCTTTCAAAAGCCAAAAAAGCTCCTTTTAGAAAACTGAGGGAGTTTAGCTGTCATTATTCACAGAATCACAGAATCACAGAATGTTAGGGGTTGGGAGGGACCCCGAAAGATCATCTAGTTCAGCCCCCTGCCAGAGCAGGATCACCTAGGGCAGGTCACACAGGAACCCATCCAGGCGGGTTTTGAATGTCATCCTAGGCTTGTAGGTGAGGAAGGTTTCCAAAGGCAGGGATGAGCCCAGACACTTGTGTCCAGGGCAGGGAAAGGTGGATGCAGTCAAGGGCATTGGGATCTCTATTGCTGGAAAAACTCTTTCAGAAAATTTGGGAGTTTCTCTGCAGTCTTTTAGGGGTAATCACAGTTAAGGAGAAAAGTATTTCAAAAGCTCCAAAAGAAGGTGTGACAGGCAAATCCTGGGCTGGGGTAAGCCAACAAACAGATCCTGTTCCTGGTGACATCTTGTGTTAGCCAAAGAGCTACCTCAAAACTGAGGGTGAATAGTAGAGGAGCAAACATCCTCATCTCCTGCCATGTCAGGGAAGAGGCAGTAATGCACCACTACACCTCCAGTTTCTAGTTATTCTGGGTGATGATTCAAAGCCTTTGCTTGAATTAGCCAATTCTGTTAGCATCCAGAGCTCATCTTCTCCTTTGAGCATCCGAAATCTGAATTCCTAAAAGGAAAGGCACTCAGAGACAACACAGGGATTACAGGCACTTTACAAATACTCCCTTGCAGGGCAGACTTGCTCCCATGCTAACCCTGCAATTTTACAAGGAAAAAGATGACGGCAATTTGTTGCTGAGCTTCATCCCACCAGCCTGACCTGGCCTGGCTGGCTTTGTGAGTGGTCGGCCAACATAGGTCTGACTCTGCATCTCTGCCAATGACACTGTCCCCAGGGCAGCTCCCTGCACCCAGCATCTGCTCTTTTTCTCTCTCTGCAAAGTGAAATATAATTGCATGTTTGCGACTGCTGCACCCTCGCCAGAGTCTCAACAGCTCTGCTAGTGTCTGGGCTCCTGAGGGAATAAACAGAGAGGGGAGAAAGAGCCAAAACACCAAGGGAAACAAGAGAGGAGATGGGGAGCTGCCAAAAAAAGTCTCCCTCCTGCTTGTTCAGACAAAGCTTGTCTTGTAGCCAAAAGTGGCAGAAAAATGCTGCCCTGTAAAAGCAGGCAGGGAGCAAGCAAAGCAGGAGATGCCCCTCGCTGCTGGCTGGACACTGGGGTTTGTGTGCCGCGGAGCGGAGTTGGCTCAGCTAAACCAGGCTCTGGGGAAGGGGCATACCAGGCGCCGGGTGGGTCCTTCTGGGCATATGTAGCTGGGAGGGTGATTTGTGCCCTGTTGTGACAGATGGAAGGGAGGAGCAGTGAGAGATACTCAGCCTTCCATCTTCTTTCAAATGCCTCTCCTGACGTTAAGGCAGAGAGGAAACTCTAATAAACAGTCCTTCTTTAAAGGCTTCTGTCTCCATCTTTTCTGGATTAAACTGTGTCTGTCTCCAATCTAAATGTTAAGTCGAATCGGCTACAACGTGTCTGCAGAAGCCCCAAGTGGAGCCTGGGATACTGTCTGGGTTTGAAAACGCTACACTTGGAAATCCCACAAGGTTCGAAGCTCTTAAACCAGAGCCCACCAGAGTTGCTGATAGACATCCCTCTCCTTCCTGCAGGCTTTTGGCTGGCTGCTGAGCTGGGAGGCGGCAGAGCGTTTGACGATAGTCCAGCATTCTGGAGAAGACAGGGTGGCCAAGCAGAAGAGATGCACAGCTGCAAGTCAGGAGACCCAGACTGAGCTACCAGCTCCACAACTCTGGACATGTTGTGTCCTTTCTCTATTTATTGCTGACAGCATGATAAAACCTTTTGCAACATCAATCATTTTAAAACAATAAAACCCATAAAACAGACCAAACATCCCGCTTCCAAACACATCAGCATTAGTGACTTCAGATCTGTATCGGCTCTAAGTGCGACTTTATTATGATAAAGTAGGGTCTATCGGTCCAATACTCTTAGCAAAGGCTACTTTAATGGGATGGAGTTTACTTTCCTGCACTACCACACACAGTCACCACCGAAGAAAACAGAGAGGACTCAATGGCCCTCAAGAGCACACAGATAATTCTTTGCAACTTTAAAACTGATTTAATGTTTGCACATATGTAACGCTCCAGGATGTTTTTAATTCTGACAAGTTGCTCAGAGGGTTGTGCTTACGATGTCCAAGTTTTATGTGGGTAATTAAAACACAGAGACAACCCACCCTAACCCACACAGTGATGCTTCTTTGCAAAGATGGAACTTGGTCTTGGTGGCTATTGCCTTTTTTGTACTTGGCACTGGAGCATCCAAGCCCTTAACAAAGTCAACTTCAACTCCAAGAACCCAATTTTCCTGCCAGCTCTTATTAAACAATGACCTGAATATTTCCCATTGTGTTTTTTTTCTTTTTCTTCTGCCTTTTTTTTTTTTCCTCCTCGCATGGGAATGTAAAGCTCAATTTCTACAATTACCCATGCCAATGACATCCTGGCTTCAATGCTTGTGTCCTGCTGCCAGTAAAACCTGATGGACTGACTATCAGCAAAAAATGAATACAAAGGGTGTGATCACAACTGGGGCAAATTCATGTAAAAATCTCCATGAATATTCATGACATTTTTGTGGCATTCGGCCATCGCCAGCATTTTGGACCTCTCCTACTGGTATTGCAGCCAGCTAGGGGGAAGGGGAAAAGCTTCACTCTTCACACAGGAGTTATCAACCCTTCACTGCTTAATTAAATCGTACACAAATTTACTCCAAAAGCTTTGCAACACTTAGCACAGCCTGTAAACACCCTAAACACAACCCTCAATCCAAGACACCCCTTCCAGTCATCCTTGATGTGCTTTACCCTTCCAGTCTCAAAACATGGGGCAAACGGCGACCTCTCCAAATAATCTCAGTCACTGACTCTTCTGCTAAAGACCAAATGGCAAGTGGGGCACTGATTTTCTCACACAAATTTTATCTCTGCAAAACCAGCTTGTGTTTGGAGAGCACCTGGCACAGGGTAAAGAGCCTGAGCTCAGCCAGGTCCTCTGGCTGCTGCTAGGAGACATGCAGCTAATAGCATTTTCTCTCATCAGCAAAAGTTGTAGCTAAATCTTTGGATATTTCTACTTTGTTCATGGGAGCCTTGCTGACTCTGAAAGAGAAAGTCTGTTGCGGGTGAAGTACAGACATATTTCCCACCATTAGCTTCAGTCACCTGAAAAGCCATCTCCAAAGCATCATCTCCATCAAGATAGACAATATTTCCTTTCTGCAGTGAATATGACAACAATATGCATCTAAGCATGCTGTAAAAATGAAATAGCACATCCATTACATCACAGCTACCACACTGCCAGAGCATTTGGTTTGCTGGATACACAAAGCTTTTAGCAGGAAAGGCTCTTAAAATTCAGTCAGCTTGTGATACTGCAAGACAGCAGGTCACATCCCTAAAATATGTCATTTCCATGTGAAAATTTGTCTTACACGACGTTAATAAACCAGCCACTGGTGCGGGAAAGTGATGGTGTCTCTGGATACCACCTCCTCAGTGTTCTCCCCCATGAACATTTTGGGGTTGGTCTCAACGATGGTGCTAGGTTGGAATTATCACAGCTCTGGCTTGAAGTTTGCTGGGGCTCAAACAGACCCACAAAAGCGTTATCATATTATTTCACTGAAACACAAAGGTTGGCAACAACCCACCGGGAAGACTCCTGTTTGCTTGAGGACAAAGAGAGGAGAAGCTTCGACAGACTTTAAAACCCTCACCGGTCATCGGTCAGCTCGAAGCTGGACATGTCAAAGGAGTCAACGGCCCTTCCCTGGTACAAGGTGTCAGCAGTGCTCATCTGCCCCAGACATTTACATAGTCCTCACCTGGCAGGAGGGCAGCCAGGAAGCACTGATATTTTTCTGGATCATAATATGAACTTTTTTTCCTGTCATTCATTGCTGACATTTTTATTAATCCCTCCCACTTCACTGAGTGCTCTAGCTGACCTTAAATTCAGTCCAAAACCCACCAGCGCCTTTTTCTAGTCTCTTTTCTGGGATGTGATAAACTTGTGCTGGTAAAATCTGAAAGCAAATGGCTTCAGTCTGACCTGATGTAGCTCTTCTGGGATCAGTCTGACTTGGCCAAAGAAAAGACAAATATTCGCTCCACATACAAAACAAGGCAAAGCTGCAAAAAGTTGTTCGACAGCTTTTTGTCATACAGAGACACTTTCAGAGTTGTCAGGACATGAAAGAAAGTACTATTAAATAATATTTGACTTGAGTATTATGTCACATGAAGTAAACATCATCTGTTGCCCTGATGGCTTGCTTTGGGTTGGAAAACAACCGCCACTGCCAAGGCACCCAGGCAACTTTCTAAAACAGGCTCTTGCCCAAGTGCTCAGAGCAGTTTTTCCAGCTCCTTGCCACAGCTGAGCCCCTGGCAGAGCCACCCTCCCAGCTGAGGACAGACAGACAGATGGATGGACGGATGGATGAATGGAATGGATGTATGCATGCATGCAAAGGACAACTGAGCAGCCTCAAATCCAGTTGGGCTCAGCCAGATGAGCAAAGCTGCATCCCACAGACCTCCACGGACAGCCTATGAGGCTGGAGCCCAGGTTTCAGGTACGGGACAAGCCCAACCAGTCGCTCAGTTGGAGATCACAGACCTACATCCATGGGATATTTGGTGCTGACTATGCAGAACTACAGGGAAAGGCAGAGGAGGTGTGCAGATATTTCGGCTGCGGCAAGGGTCAGGTTTATTCAATGTTATTAGCAGAGAAATTAAATCAGCAGAGGAGACACTCCAAAAATTCACCCTGGAAATGAAATTGCTTTAAGGGAGAAAAAAGGTGCAGGGGGAAGAGTCAAAATCAGAAGGTGACATTTTGCTTGGGAGAGGAATACAACTTGATGCATCAAGGACAAATAAATCAATCTCAGCCTGGAAAAAGAAGAAAAAAGTTCTTAGGATGAAGAGCTGCTGTGAAGAGCAGTCTGTGGCATGCATGCACCAGAAAAGGTCTCCCCACAAGAACATCCCTATCCAGGAGACACAAGGCGGTGCAGAGGGGCAGACAGCATCCACTTTGCGCCAGCTCTTTCCTCTCTACATCACAAAGAGATGTGAGCATCAGGATGCAGCAGAGGTCTGTACAGCCACGTGGACAAGCCCCCTAGACAGTGTGGTGAGTGGCACAGCCACCCAAGGTACAGCCAAAACATTGCAAGAAATGATGGCACCTTCAGTCCGGGATTCATGAAGAGCATCTAGAAAAATCTGTTTTCTTGGGAAAATCCCAGCGACGTGCCATTGAAGTGACTCCACCCCAGCGAGGTTTTCCACATGTAGACTCGCTCCTACATGGACAAGTCACAGCCTCAGGATATGCACGGTTTCCACAAAGATCCCTGCATCCCAGGAAATTCCTATTGCCCAGGAAAGCTGTTGAAGAGTCTGAGCCGAGCCCAAGACAATGGGGTTGGCTTGGGAATTGCTATGACTTTTACAGCACCAAACTTGATAGATTACCAAGAGTCATTCTGTTTGTTTTTTTAAGAAAAATCTTTTATAGAACCCAAAAATATTTTGCTAACAAAAATAAAAAAGCCACTTACAGAAGGCTTTGTGAGCCACAAATGTTACTAAGCAGAGTGTTTAAACTGCGATTAGAGACATGAACATTAAATACCACAAAGCAAAACAACCTCTAGTGTGGGAAGTCCCCAAGCTATCGATTGCAATGAAGGAAAATGATGCTGGGGGTGGTATCAGGGCATTCTCGGTATCTGCTCCACGGCCCCAAACACAAGGCAGGGCTAAACTTTGGGTCCAACCCGGGGGATTGGTCCTAGCCTACACGCAAACACCCGTCACATACAGGACTCAGCTTTGCAGTTGGATTGCAAATATCTCCTGGAGATACAGGGGCTTTTGTCTTTGGATTAAGTACAAAGGCCTGGTGGTGGTTTACAAATAAACGCCTTAAAGATAAAAGCATAAAGTTTTTGTAGGGA
>NW_009694190.1:68834-97664 GCF_000703405.1 Apaloderma vittatum
GATGTTCTTCCAGGAAGCGAAGGAAAAGCAAATGTGAGCTAATCAGGGCAAAGACAGAACAAATGAGTTCATGGCCGAAAACCCCCTAAATTCATAGTCGTAAAAGATAAAAATTGAACAAGTAATGAGTGCACAGTTCTGTCACAGCAGGAAGAAAACTGGATAAAAATGCAGAGGTCTTTTCACCAAACAAATCTCTTCTAGAGTAGGAAAAAGAGGAAAATATAAGAAATACAATTATCCATAAACTACTTGGCCAATTTTTTCTTGATGTTCTTTATAACAAATGCAATTTAAAACTTTGGGAATGAGAATGGAGAATTGTGTATGGGACCTGACAAACATGTGATGGACATTAGTAATGGGAATTCAAGTTCTGCCAGCCAGGCAGAGATGCCCCAGGAAGGGGCCATGCTGTTACTAGCAGGGAAAGGGAAGAGCAGGAAAAGAGAAAAACAAGTAAAAGAGTCATCAGTGAAGTTAAATGAGGGAAGTGGGGGGGGGGGAAATCTCTTGAATTAGGTCTGTCCACACTCCTTGGTGCCTTGCACTGGTCCAGAGGGGACTGGGAAGTCTGAACATCTCCTGGATGTGCTCAAATGGAACCACAGAGTCATAGAATGGTTTGGGTTGGAAAGGACCTTAAAGATCATCTGGTTCCAAACCCACTGCCATGATCAGGGACACCTCCCATAGACCAGGCTGCTCAAAGCCCATTCCAACCTGGCCTCAAACACTTCCAGGGAGGGGACATCCACAACTTCCCTGGGCAACCTGTTCCAGTGCCTCACCATCCTCACAGAAAACAACTTCCTCCTCATATCTGATCTGCATCTTCTCTCTTTCAGTTTGAAAACGGTCAATAAAAGCAAGTTTCAAATCTATTTCAGTTTGAAATGGGGCAGGTCACTATCCAACCACACTCCAGAGGGGCTCTCGCAGCTGAGGTCAGCCTCTGCCCAGCCTACCCTTGTAGCAGACCCTGTGCATGGATGACTTCACATCTACACTCTTGGGTGGTTTTATGGGAAATGAGGTTTTTAAGGGAGATGAGAAGCAAGTGGCTGGTAACAGCAGCAGAGATGGAGCAAATAGAATGCTGGCTGAGCCAGGGCTGGGGCCATGTGTCATTGTAATCTCCAGTAATGCTTCCCCACGTAACAAGAACATGGTTTAGTTGCAGGTGGGCTGTCCCAGTGGCCATCAGCCCCTTTGGCCACCGGGAGACTGCATACAATCCAAAAGCAAGGAGAAAACCACATCCCTAAATATATCCTTCCTCATTAATTCATTCGTACAGCCTCCCCTACACACTAAATGATTTCCCCAGGTTTATTTCACATAGCATTTTTCAATGGTTACAGTTGTCAGATGCTTTCCGTGACAAGACACTAGTTTTATAGTTGCTGTTGCCAAAATTCAACTACTGGGGCTTAAACCTTCCAAGTAAGCATCTGCTTCAGTCTAGATTTTGGGGGGAAAACATAATTTGAAATATTTCTTGTGTTTCGTAGAATGAGTTCATGGAAAACAGGGTTATTTTGTCTACAGTTAAGAAAAAAAAAAAAAGAATCATCACAGAGTAACACTAACATTTCCATACAATAGAGTGAAACGTTAATGTTTGCCGGAGGAAAGAGGAGTTTGCAAGTTCAAAGCCATAAGAAGGAAAACATCGCGGCTGGGGAGGCTGAGCGGCAGCCAGGACATTTTCCCCATTACTCCAAATGAAGATCTGCCATCAGAGACACCTGCTCCCAGGACAGTCCCAGCACCCCACCAGGGACCTGGGCCATGTCCTCCTTGGAGCAGCCATTACACCCTTGCTGGATGGAGCAACTGCATGTGTCCACACATGCATCTGTGAGGCTCTCCCGTTGATGCTTGGCCTGAGCACGGGCTTTTTCGCAAGGCAAACGCAATGTGGTCATGTCTGGAGAGCGCTGCGGAGGTGTTTGCAAGCAGGCTAGTTCAAGATGCAGCTGTGATTACATCATTCAATAATTTGTGGTAGAGACAAGTATCCCATAACTCAAGACCAAGAGAGATTTCTAGTGCTTTGGCACTAGAGATTAAACAGAAATAAACACAAGTATGAGTAAAAGTGGCTGCAAAATACCAGAAAAGATAAGTGGTTAAGAACAGATAAAAATCAGTTATGTTAGCCTATAATAAGGATCTAACTGGAGGGAGGAGAAGGGGATATAGAGATCATGACAAATTAACAAGCTCTTCACTGTTTATGCATAAAGGATGTATTTAAAAGAATAAAGAGCATTTTTAGAGAGAGGATCTGTGGGCAGGAGTAGAGCTGTGTATAGTCTATTAAGCTGAGCGTGCTGCACTTTCGACTTGCCTATCTTGAAAAATGGCTCTGAGGTACCTCGTGCCAGCATGTGCTGTTAAACCCAATGGATTAGTTAATACCTTATTGTCCAAAGCACTCTTTAAAATATGATCATGCTTCCACTAGACTTAGTAACTGCCTCCGGGGCCCACGTGTATCAGTAATTAAATCCAACTGCTTTCTAAATGTTTTGGAAGAAAGTACACAAAAAAAGGCCCATAAACAAGGACAGTAGCAGTAGATACACTCTTCTGAATCTTTTGGGAACAGTCACATATGGAGTCTGTCATGCACTCCACAAGAGATCAAACCCTATGTAAAGTGATGCCAAAACCTTCATTTGCTCCCGGGGACCCCAACATTCAAGGGACTGACAAATGTCTGTCCCTGTAGCAGGGTCCTCGGGACCATATTGGCACAGCCCTGGCCACTGTGGCCAGCAGGATGGGCCACCTCCAACCCCCCATCCTGTTCTGCCCTTCGCCCCCTTCTTTGCATTTTTAATATCAGGATTTTCAGATGTAGCTGAAAACGACCCAGCTCTTGTCTGTCTGTACCAGTGCTGCGGGGGTACCACGTGCTTGGAAGCAACATCCCCAGAAGCGAAGTTATCAAACTGAGGATGTCACAGCACTCTTTCAGTAACGGAGCCAAGAAAATCAAGAGTTTTTAAGTCAATGAGTAATTAAATAACTTAAAAATACCTATTAATCTTAAACCAAAAGGAATGTTTCAGGAAAGCATTCACCTCTCCTCCCTACCCTTTGAAAAACTTCAAGTCTTCAACATATAACATGATTTTTCTTGATTCAAAATAAAATAATCTGCTTCACATCTAGGTTACTCAGACTTCTTTTTTAAAAACTCTTCTGGTTTTGAAAATTCCTTTTAAAGTTGGCCTAAGATACATTCCAATCTGAAGGACGACAAAATGAAGCATGGCGATTTTGCAGAAGAATCAAAGATCCAACAAGTTCAGCCTCAGTTCACAAGAGCTCCAGACCTTCCAAAACCTTATTTTAAAAATAAATGTGTCCTCCCCTTCAAGGATTCACCAGCCCCTTTTGCAGTGTGTCGTACATAATGTGATGATAACAAGACTCAGAGAAGATGCTTGGACACACCAGGGTGGGCACTGTTCAGGTCTGTCTGGCATCTGCCGGACGTCTTCTTGCTGAAGGCCACTGGTGGCACGGGAGCAGCCACAGCAGTGTCAGCCTAGGTGTCCTGAAACAACTCACCCTAACCAAGGCAGCACATACCTACAAGGAGAAGCACATGCTTAAAAAACACTCCAGGATTATGCAAAATCCATAAATGCACATGAAGAGTTTCACTGAGCAAATCGGGCACATCCACATGACTGAACTTCTGCAGATTTTTCCATGAGCCTTAAAGAAATGCCAAGAAGTATCTGCTTGATAGCGAAGAGCTCCATTTTTTGCAGTACCATGGGCTCCACATCCTGGAGATCTTGGAGATCTTGCAGAGAGGACAGGGACGATTCCCCGGGCTGCTTTTAAAGGATATTTTAAAAATATGGCCTGCACGTGGAAAAAAAATTGGGAACAGCTTTCATAAAAAAGGTTTTGTTCTATCTGTTCGGGCGAAGATATTTATGATGTCTGCTGTGTCATTCCAGATTTGTCATGGGCCATTAAATATCCACCTGGATATTGCATCATTTAACTACTGGAATGCGTAAGCATTTCTGCTGCTCCTGAAAGAGCAACTATTAGCTGGGTAGAGCACAAGTGCTCTGCTGTACTTTAACAAATAAATCATAAAGTGGAGAAGATAATACAAGTGTGTTCAGTTGTGGTAGACTGATAGTTATGTGTATTTATTTTTTTTTACCAATCATGACAAGAATGTGAGTAGGGTCTGTATATATTATTTCTGGACTTCCCTTGAGTTTGTTAATCTTCTCCAGGTGTCAGCAGCATTTTAGAGATCCATCAGAGGGGGTCTCTTCTCAAACTGGATCCTGCACAAACACAGTCAGAAGGCAGCCCCAGCAGCCTCACCACAGGCAGATG
This sequence comes from Apaloderma vittatum, assembly GCF_000703405.1. Classification (NCBI taxonomy): domain Eukaryota; kingdom Metazoa; phylum Chordata; class Aves; order Trogoniformes; family Trogonidae; genus Apaloderma; species Apaloderma vittatum. The sequence goes on from NW_009694190.1 coordinate 73,221, forward strand.
CCCGGTATGAACATCAAGAAGCCCATCTCGCTGCAAAAACACTCCCCGAGCTTTGTGCTTCCGAAGGTGGAAAGACATGGCTTAGTCAAGGTGGCTCCGACCTGGCAAGATGTGGGACGGGATTCTGAAACAGGGTCTCAAATTCTGCTTTTGTGCATGAAATGTTCAACCTTTTTCGACAACCACAATGCCTGAGAGATGTGTCCAACCTTAGGTGATGCTTTTCAGACTCGCCCCTTGTGCTGGCTGGTCCAGCTGCTTCTCACCTGCGTTCGAGAACTGTTCACCTCTTCTAAGCGTGGCTGGTGATGCATACTGCCCTCCAAGGGGGACTCTGAGGGACACACAACATTACTACAAACACCAGCACAGTATTTAAAGTGAAAGCTAAGACCCATGACTACACAAAGCACTGAAATGGGTTTTTCCTCAAGAGAAAGCATCTGGTGAAGTATCTCATGACTACAGCCTTCTTTGGTGGTCCTCGTTTGCCCAAGCTTAAAAAATATTTCAGACTGAACTGATGGAAACAAGGTGATACCGTAGCTGTACTGCAGTTGGATGTTGGCACACAACCTACAAATCCAAAGGGCAGGGACAGCGCAGGAAAGGGCTGACTGCCAAACCTAGAGGGTTTAAAATACATGTATTTCTTTCCAGTCCTCAGTGGGGATGGTGGAAAGGAACCAGAGATCTCTCCAAAATCAAAATGTAGTTGTCGAGCGTTATTAGGAAAACAAAGCGGTTTCAGTGGGAGGGATTTAGCAAGGCTGGGGTGGGGGGCTGGAGCGTGGATTTTGGGGCTGGCTCTCCTGGGGCAGCCTGTGAGCTGAGCGCCCTGCCTGAGGGCCAGCAGCCCCACGGCCTTTGGCCACGGCGCACGTCATCTCACTGAGTCCCCAGGGGATGTGGATATTGGGAGCATGTCAAAAAGGTCAGAAAATCTGGCAGATCTCTGCCCAGATGACATCAGTTTTGGAAGAACTTTGTAAGAATCAGAAATCCTGCTGGGGAGAAAGCGAATGTGTGCAGATCAGCAACTGCAGGGGAAGGAGAAACTCTTTCTGCAGGAGAGTTTTCTGGCTGCTCTGCAAGTCACCAGCATGCCAAGCCCCATCAGATGCCCAGTTAGTGCCTCCTCATTCTCACCAGAGCGGCAGCAGCATCTGCGGAGCTGCAGGTTGGTCCAAGAAGGATGTTCCTCCCTCCCAGAGGCACAGAAGATTTTGTTTTGTAATTCCAAGGGATCAGACCCTAAATCTGTCTGTGTTTCCTTGAATAAGCTGCTCAAGATGGAGGCCCTCATCCTCCTCCTCTGATACCAACAGTGTGGGGCAGGCAGAGGAAGGAAACTGCGCAAGATCAAGTTCCCTTGCAGAACAATTTTATCACCAATTTCAAATCCCCTCTACCCTTCCCAAGCCCAGAAGAGGCAGGTGCTCACAGTTTACTGTAAACCACAAGAGAAGTGTGAAATAACTTACTCTATTGGGACATATGGATAGAAAAACTCCCTCCAGGACAAACTTATTTCAAATAAACTTGTCCTCAAGACACACTCTATAGATTCAGAAGAAAGCAGGTCCTATAAAGTAAAGCTCTGTGGCACTTGTCGTCAGAGGGGAGGGAAGAATTGTTTTCCTTGGCATTTCCCACCCCTTTTTGCCTCAGCTGCAGACAGGAGGAGAGGACAACACACACGTCGTCCCCAGGACGGCAGTGAGGAGAGGAGAGGGAGAGTTTGCAGTCTGGGGTTGGCATTAGGCTGCCACAGTGCTCTGGAGAACCTCTCCAGTGCCACCCAGTATGAAAACAGCAGCTGACTGCAAGGAACCTGAGCCAGGAGTACCAAGGTCCTCCTTTAAAAATAGATACTGCAATGCATGGAAAAGAAAAGCCTCAGTAAAATGTTCAAGCAGGCTGTCAGTGCAAGGCAAAGAACAGACAAAGAAAGATACCAGATAGAAACTTAGTGTATCAAAAAATCCCATTATTGTAACAAAACTATTGTCTCACTACTGCTTTGCCCACTGAGGATCTATTACTTTCTCCAGCAACTACTAAAGCCCACAGGGTGCTTAAAATTGGTTATTCCTTTAGTTTAAATACAGCAAGACTCCACATGGCCAGTCACTACAGAGAAAGCAGGAACATTGACAGTGGGATGCATCGTAGAGAATCCTGTCCTGATAGCTAAGTGTCAGTAGACAGTAACAGGTAAAAGTCACGCTGATATTTGCTTTGCTTCTTTCCCAGACCAAGATCTGACTAGTAACAGCTGCTTGCTTTATGGCTGTCTCTTTTTATTACTTTCTTCCCCTCTATGCCCCCCAAAAAAGGGAAAAAATAAAAAAGAATGGCTAAAATTTATGGCTAGAAGAAACTGATTACTGTTGGCAAGTGAACTGAAGGGATCAATTGTTCCATACGGCAAAAGCCAAAGAACTCAGGGCTCTATTCACAAGAAAAGACTGATGTGCTAAAGGGCATGGAAATGCCACTTTTATTGTGTGGCGGAGAATTTTCACTTTTGAATCCAAATTCCATAGGAAAGCGTGGTATGCAAGAGACCCAGCTACAAGGGCTGGCCAGACAGCGTGTGTGAGCAGAGAACATGTGCGCGGGGAAAGCATAATACCCAGAGCACAAAGGTTCTGTGTTCATGTCTTCCCGGCACAATGTTGGGCTTTCACACGGGCAGGGAATTACGTGTGAAATGCCTGGAAGTCAGCCTCAAACATGCTCTGAAATGGGCAAAGCCAGAGCAATGTTCTCCCCTTCCCCGCTCAAGCACGAACTGTTAGGTCCATTGCTGCTGGTGGGGGAAGAAAGTTTGGTCAAACTCATGAGAATCTCTGTTTTAAGGGCCAGAGAATAAAACTCTCATGTTTCTGTGCTTCAGGAGAAGGAATGGCTATTCCTAAGATGAGCAGGCTGGGGCCACATGCCTGCAGGCGGGAGTGGGGACGCAGGGCAGGGTGAGTGCTGGCGTTGACTACGGTGTGTCAGGAGAAGTCACCGGAGGTAGGATGCGAAGAAATACAAGACCCTTGGCTCAAGTTTATGTGCTTGTACAGCGTACTGTGGATGGAGCAGTTGAGCACGATGGATCCGAAGAAGCCAATGCGAGCTGTATTTTTGGACATGCCTCAAAGGCAGCCCCTGATGGGGAGATGGAGGACTCGAGGCACAGCCACGTGCTGCACTCACTAGGGTGCTGTCCCCAAAGGCTCCCCGTGCTGGGCGCTGCACAGAGAACGAGAATGGATGACTCCTGCTCAACACTGGGGACAGAGATTAATTGCCAGATGATTTGGTGCTTTCTGATAGACGGCTGTACAACAGCAGAGAGACAGATAGGAATTTTACTTTGAGGATTTTCAAGCAGAAAACAGGAGCTGGGCCCAAATTTAATACAGCCTCCAGTGACAGCTATGTACCTCACTCCCCAAAAAGCCTTGGAAATCGCAGACCTTACCCATTTAAGTGAGGGGGAAAAAAAAACAAACCAGCTTTAAGAGCAGCCAAGTACAAAGTCTTTTAAAACAACTGCCAACACCGAGATTTCCCAGGTTTTGTTTTGGGATGCTCCATCTGCACGCGTTTGAAACTCAGGACACACAAAATGTTTATGCATTTAGAAAGAAACTTGTGGCTAAATTTGGGCAAAAGTTTGTGAACCGAAGGAAGGGGGGAAAAGCACTGGGAATGACTTCAGCCTGTGCTAGCGCAGACCCGAAGATCGGCGTTAGCAGCCCAGCTCCCATCTGGGGCTGGCGCGGTGGGAGCAGGCGGTATCGCTGGCTCTCTGGACGGCTGACAGCACAGATGTACTGCAGCTTAGCCTGTGACTAATTTTAACAAGCTGCTTGCACGGTTACAAAAGGCAGATCTGTTGGCATTTTTACTTTCAACCACCTGGTCTTGACAAACATTCTCTGCAAACAGCACATATGTCATGAGGCCGGACTCGGAAGACGTGCAAGGCAGGGAGGAGTTTAAACCCCGAGGATGGAGGCAGAAGCTGGAAGTCATGGCCAGGATGTCTCACCAGATAGCACCGGTCAGCGTAACCAACAGTGGTCAATGGGCTGGAAGAAGGCAGCGTTTATAGGAAAAGGTTAAATTTTTACACAACAAATGAGGTAGCTGGACATGTCTGTTGCTCATGATGGACAGAGTGTCTTCTCAAGGCATAGACCGGAGCAGGAAAACCCACAGTGCACTGAGACAAGCCTAGCACTGATTCCTGTCCTTGCTGGGTCCATCCCTATTCAGTGCCAGAATGAGAGACACAGCTGGAGGGGGAAAAAGCCCAAAAAATCACACAGGTTTGACCCTTTGAAAGAGAGTACATTGAACAGTTTTCATAAAAGGTTTCTATTTCAAATAGCTCCCTCCGTGCTTAAGCCAGCAGGAGAGGACACAGCTGCAGAGATGTGATGCTTTCAGGGGTAATCCTGGATCGGTTCAAAGTCTCAAGCTGGATGTCTTTGGGCACTGCTGGGCTGCCTTGGGGCAAAGCTGCTTTTCTTCCACAAGATCCAGATCACAAGCTGCTCTGAGGGACCTAAACGTGCAGCCTGCCACAGTTCTCTTTTCCTCACCCCACATTAACATCCACCAGCAAAATTCAGAGAGGAATGACTGGCGTGCCTTAGTGGTAGAAATGAATACAGCCAAATTCAAGCCAAATTCAAGCATCGTGACTAAGCACAAAGACAGCAAAGGAGCTGCTAGCAGAGTCTCCATCCCTTGACATCTTCACTGGCAGGCCATTTTGGAATAAGAGTTATTGGGCCCATTGCCAGGGTGGCTGGGTAAATCCAATGAATCATGAAATGTAAACTTCCAGTTGTTGATCTTGTGATACTCTCTGCCCTTAAAACTAATCCAGCTGTTCACAGAAGTTTCTTCTGGTTTCCTGAGCCTGGCACAGTGAGGGAGATGAAGTGCAGGAAAATACAAGAGCATGATGTCAAAGTGGTGGGGCCATGTCTTGACTAATTCCTAGGTCTCTTTTTGCAGATGGGGATGGTGAGGAACTGCTGAAAAGCTAGTCTTTGATCAGGAGAGGGAAGAGAGGAGGACACCACGTGGTACAGAAACTATCACAATGAAATCACGTTTTCTGCCTTTTAGGAGGATGAGGCTGGTTCTTCTCCCTGCATCTAGAGTTAATTTACTTTGCAAGGAGCAGTGGAGAACTGGGAGAGCCCTGGAAATCTGCAGACCCATTCTCCTGTTAAAACCTGGCTTGCAAAGCTGAACTGTTGTTCCAGCTCATTTTTATCTACGCTAGAGCCATTTTCAGACTTGAGAATAAACCAAAAAGTAAAACAAGCGAAAAACAATCCAAGACCTTATGTGTCAGATCAGCTGAAATGCTGGATCTCTCCTCTCCAGAAAGTGTTTCATATTTTTACTGCAGCATTACCAAAGTGGGTCTCCATTGACCCATTATATAAAGCCCATAGTCAAACCCAGACTATTACAAACTTTGTGCACACAGCCTCACCCCTGAAAGGGATCAATCAGGAGTTTCAATAGTTGGCAAAACGCACTCTTTAAATCACCTACACAACACACAAACTCTTCACAGCTTGCTTTAAATTAGTGGTGGGACAGCAGAGAGGAATGAGAAGGATTTGAAAAGATGGAGATTTGGGAACAAATGATAATTTATGTCTTCCAGAAAATGCAAGTCAAACCTTGCCTGTTCTAGCCCTTCAGCACTCCTGATGGGAACAGGATATGTGTTTAGCATATCTCCAAGGTATTCTCATATGAACATGACAACCGGGTGCCTACTGTGAGGACAGCTATAACAAATCACCCACATTCTTTTCAAGCCAGTGCTGCAATTGTTCTTCTCGTCAGATCATCTGGCTTCAGTGTGGGCTCCCTTCAATTTCTAACACGGAAAGTATTTCCAATAGTTGACAGATGTCTTTCCTCGCTTTACACTCCTTTCTTACCCTCTTCAGTGTTAGCCTTACAGGAAATACCAAGTTAATTGGAAAGATTAGAGAAGGTCTCCTACAGCTATTGGAGGAGAAAGTGGGCGCAGACAGAATGCAGTAAAGGGAGAATAATTCCTTTAACATTTTGGTTTAGTATTAAACTTTAAATATTAACAGCCAGAGGAAGGAAGGTCTCTAGAATTATGTTGCATGTTTACTCTCACTCAGCACAGAATAAAGTGCTCTCTCTCATAATAATTCTAAACTAGTAGTTTAATTCCTTTCCCACATATAGAAGATATTTTCCAAGGATCAAGCATTTGTAAACAGTTAACTAGCAGTACGATTTGATCATGCTGTGCAATACTACAGTGGATGGTCCAGCTCACTGGTTTATCCCACACACAGACTCATTTTTTTTGCCTATTAATTTGTCTCCTGTGGAAGATGCAATATTCATTCTCAGCTAATGAAAACATCTATAGAGACTGTCTCTCATGAGCTCACCGGACTTGGAAGGAGGCAGAGCTGGATGCCAAGATTTCTAAAGGACAAAAAGTCCTCCCAAAGGATCCAGGAGTGGGATCCAGCTTTTCACGTCTGCCTCCTTTCCCTCATTTCATAGACAAAATGGACAAAATTAATATCCTCACACCAGTACCAGTTTGACCTGGAGTTTGATCTGCTCTGATTTATAGGCAATATACAAGTGTGAGTGGTTCCAAAGACTTTTCTTCCCGAAAGGGCACAAAACACACCCTGTCCTAATTATTCTCCTGAATGTACGAGGGCCATCTAAGCCACGTGGACAGCAGGAGCCTACAGGCATAACGGAGATGTCTAAGCAGCACTGAACTAAATATATTACTCCTTCGGTAGTGCTGCTCTTGCAGTAAGACAAGCACCATCCTCCTCAAAGAGAGATGTGTAATCAGAAGGAGAGGGAGAGAAATGGACACCTCTGTCCTGCAGAGACCAGCTGCAAAATCCCCACTTGAGGAAAGCATACCAAAGGAAAAAGCTCTGCATGAGCGATGCTGAACATACGGCACTCAGCTCCTTGGGTCCAGTGCAAGAGGAGGCAGAGATCAGACACAGCTGGAACAGGGACGTATGAACAGATAATAAATTAAAACCAAGAGTTTTGTGTTTGAACCTAGATGAGGAAGCACAGACAATTAGCGAAGACATGGTAATTCAAAGAACAAGTCAGTGACAGTAACTGCAGGGCTCTACAGTGTCCTGGCAGGAAATCGCTTCATTAAGGTGCAGGTCTCTGAGCCGTTACCACCATTATGACTGGTGGGAATAATTTGGGATAATTTTCAAGATCGGTATTATTTGTGTCATGCCAGTCAGCATTTATCCTGCAGGTCAAAACTCAGCACTCATTTAAAAGGCATTTCAAAGCATTACCTGCTCAGGCATCTGGAAGTGCTTAGGCATGTGAACCTGTTTGCTATTTACGCTGCTTTAACTGTTCCATGTTGGAGTGTGGTGGAAAGTTGGGTGACAGTGAAGACCCAGTGCTTTCCCAAGGCAACAGTACGTTAAAAGCCCACTGGCAGCTTTGCTTGCTCTTAGATTTCTCCATATCTCATGCCTTGAAGAGTCCTGGGGAATGAGAAGGCAAGAGAAGGAAAATAAAGAGTAGCTATGATGAGGAGCTGCTCTAATGACATCAAGATGAAGACTGCCAAAATCTGATGGAGAACAGGAGCATCCAGAAGGGAATCTATAAGGAACAAGACCTTAGTGAAGGATACCTCAGCTGAGGACACTGAACAGATGGGATCCAGTGAGGAAGGACTTTCTGCCAGGAGCCATAAAACCTGAAGAAAGCCCATGAGAATTGCAATGAAAGGCTGCAAGAATGCTTCATGAACACTACTGAACTGCCAAAAAGAAGTCATAAGCCTGCGAGTCATAGCAAAAAAAAGGGAAAAAAACCCCAAACACGACACATCCTGGGTAATTCTGACTTAAAGTTCAATGCAGTTTTGTGTTACTAGATCATACCTCCACAGGCCACATGTGGTAGCTGGCAGAAGGAAAGAGAAATTGCAGCAGAAGGCAAGCCGTGATGTCTCAAAGCTCCCAAACAGCCGTGCTTCAGGCCTTATGTGAACAAAGCAATCGCAACCAAAGTTCAGTGCTGACAGAGACAAAGCTGTACATGCTGGAAGATGCTCACATCACTGCGTGGGGCTGAAAGGGATCAATAGCATTAAAGCAGAAGAGTCAGGGAGGACCTCAGCTGAACATATAGGCATGGTGAACAACAGCTTCCGTGAAACTTCACCATGGAGAGTGATACAGAAATAGGCAGGGTTGTGCTACTCTGCTGCAGGACACTCCATCCCTGGAGGACGCAGGGCAAAGAGGAGTTCAGAGAAGCTGAGCAAACACTGAGGCAAGAAAAAAGTTCTCCTCCGAAGAGTCAGTGCAAGTTACCTTAAAAGGAAATTAAAAAAGGAGGGCACAAAGGAATCCACTTTCTATTATTTGAAGAAAGTTGATGAGGAGCTTCTCTTTTCCTTCTCCCCTGACTCTAGAACTGCCAGAGCAAGACCCAGCCAGAGGAAAGAAAAGGCAGTCTTGTGCAACCTCATCACCGGGACGTGGAGGCCAGTACCAAAAAATGTCACTGAAATTGAAGCTTCAGCTAGCTTCAGGAGACAACTGCAAATGAGATGTGCATGAATATCCTGAATTATCACTTGGGCACCGGGCTGGGCACACATGCTACACCTCTGAATTATTATGTGGAGCAATTTTAGAGATGCTCTGCACAGCTCTTCAAGCTGCGGAGTTTTAGTGCGTGCCTTCCTCTGAGGTAGCTCTCCCTTGGGGAAAGGGTAATGTGCTAGAGAAAAAAATGACAACTTTCCTTCCTGGTCTGCAATTGCCCCGGCAGCAGGGTGAGTCCCCCACCGCAGAGGCAGGGACAGGCAGCGGACGTGGCAGTGCTCACCCACTGCTGCGGTTCAGTGCTGCCTCGGTGACACACGTGCGGCAACGTGAGGACAGACACCTGCCAGCTCCCAAAGCCAACAAATTCCTGAGCCAGCGGCAGGAAAACAAACAAATACAACAATGACTTGCCTCAACAGCAACTTGGGGCAGGAGTCCTGGCTTGCCTGAAGTATCAATAAATTGTTCGGCGGAAGAGCATGAAGTTTATCTGCTCCGAGAACACCCACGCAAATATCTGGGGGCACGTATTTCTCCTTGGCTTTGGAGTTATTTTAAAACTTCACCCTGCCACCATCCCTGGGCAGGCAGCCCACAGCAGTGCTCCCCTGTCAGTCTGCATCCACAATGTCCCCACGGGATCTTCCAGCCAAGGTGCCCATCATCCCACATCCAGATCATTTTCCAGCCAGTGAACAGATGCAAGCTGCAGCCACAGCTCAGGAAATCCTGCACCAGCCTGACCTCCACATCATGACACCAGGCTTAGAAAGCCTTCCACTTTCACCCTTTAGTGCACATTAACATAATTCGAATTCCTAATATGAAAGTCTCTGTTTTCTTTTTTTGCTTCCCCCGAGCACTCCACGGCATAGTTGGTCACCATTTTTCTTCACCAGGTCACTTATTTTCCTCCTCCTCTGCCAGGGCTTATACTCAAATCTCAATTTTCCTTTGAATCCCATCTCTAATTACCATTGTTATCTAACACTTTTTCAAGAGAAAGGAGTGCCTCTAGGTCTTTAAAACAGCTCAGATTTGTGACCTGACTTTAAATACGTTCAGCTGAAAGCCATTAGCAATTATTCAATTGCCTTTGCTGTAAAATGGCTTAAATTACTCAACTTTAGTCTGCCATTTGAAGAAAAAATATCAATTAAACCTTCAGGTTTAGAGAACTTACAAGTGTATATTAGAGGCATTTAACGGTATTTTGATTCCAATTTTTTTGCAGAGGCTTCACTCAGAGCACAGCTTTCCCACATATGTGTGCCATCCTCATCTGAGACAATGCTGGGTCCAAGCATGCCCTGGACCTGAGGTGATGCTGGGTCTGAAGGCACGCTTGGCACTGTGGCTGAGCTGCCAGCTGCAGAGCACACAAGCCCAGGTCCATGCCATGTGCCCTTCCACAGATTTGTGTACCCCCCCACCATACAAAACCCCTTCAGGTCAGTCGTGCAGTGAGAACCTTCTCTTACTCCACTAAACGCTTTCCCCTTAAAACTGTTGGCAGCATGGTTTGCTCTGATGAGAAGAGGAAGAAAAAAAAAAGAATGAAGAAGGGGAAAAATAAAAAGAAGGGGGAAAAAAGGAAAATAAAGAAGAAAAAAAAATAGAAGATTCAAAAAAAGATAATCAAGCAAATGGTCTAGTGGTGGTGTTGACAAAAGCAACGTTTCTGCCCATTCTCCCTGCTGCATTTTGGCAGTCAACAGGACTCAGTCTTCTCCCCTTCTGCTCTGAATTTGACTCTTTTTCAGGGCCTGGGATGTTGAAACACTCAGGTCCTGGCCATTAAAGTGATCAGTCATACACAGCACACCCACCTGGCACCGATCTCAAGGAAGGGTGGCTGCGATTTTAACATAATCGGTTTGATTTCAGGAATTCCATTTTTAATGTCTTTAAGAAAACCTGAGCTGCATTTCATCTCTGTAACCCATAGGAGCAGGTATGTAAATTTGCCAAAGCAAGAAGCATTCCCTAAACGCTCGGAGATGGCCTGTTCCCTCCCGGTGCAGAGTTCACCGTTCCTGTCACCTGCACCCAGCCCAGAGCCTGTGAGGTTTTGCAACACAGGGAGCTGACAAAAGCCCACAGCCAGACACCACAGTGACTTATATCTTCCAGCTTCTTCATATTGCGGGGCACCAGGTCATAGCCCCGCTCATGAGCAAACCAATGGAGCATGGTCTGACCCCTCCAGTTAGGTCTGAGGGGGCATGGACTGACCCGAGGACCACAGCATGTGTCTGGCACCATGATGGGAGACATCCAGGCACAAATTCACCATTCAAGGAGAGCTGGGGTGGGTACAACTGCTTGGGGCAGCCAGGAGGCAACATGGGGCAGATATAGGAACAACCCCCTACATGAGGTTTTGGGCCACAAGCACCTTCTTTTGAAGAGCTGCTCTGAAACCATGCTGCTTAGATAGGAACTTTTCCCTGGATCTGTCTTCAGTGCAGTCTGAAAGTTGAAATAGTATCCTGCTACAGGGCTGGTGTTAAATCTCTTTTGAAATGGGAGCAGGAAAGATCAGCTCTGAGGCTATTACTGATGCCATGAGTGATGCCACTGCAGAGAAACACTCGGCTCACAAGTGTCTAATTCAAACACTGGGCCAAATCCAGATGTGGCTTCTGAGTGGTGCAGATTGAAAGACATTAATAGTTCAGAGAGAGGGAGCAAAAGTTTGCAACGTGCAAACCTCTCCCCATGCCCTCCCACCAATTCCTAACAGCATTTTCTAGGGCTGACAGTCACTGCTGCAGAGGAGGCCAGCATGAATCCCTGCACCGCAGTGGTGGTTTGGCAGCTTTATGATGTTTTACATCACTTCTGCAAAGAACACCATAGCTATAAAATTTGTAGTTTTCCTAAACCCCCAGAATCCATTTAATCAAAACAGTCCGGCAGCCACACCAGGGCATTATGCAAGTGCATGGCTGCTTCTCCGGCTGCTGGAGCAAGAATTTGCTGACATGTCAAGATTCAGCTTTCGGTTCCTTCTGCTCTCCCCAGTCATTATGTGCTGTTAAGAAGAAATTTCAAGCTAATTAAATCAATCTCAGGAGAGGAAAATACATGCACCATATTAAAGGTTTTCTTTAACATGGTGCAGCTATGGAAGGGAAAGGCTGAGCGTGTTTACTGCTGAGCGGAAAACAGCTCGTGTTCTTTGAAACTCTCTTCTTGTCCTCCACTGCGCAGGGTGCTGTCACAGGGTAGCCTTGTTAGAAATCATTTCACTTTAAATTAATTTTGTAGCCCCTAAATGGATTCACACCACAAACACCCCTGATTTCTGAGCTACTTGGCACAAGCACCAGGAGCCGCACCTCACCTCCTTCCCAGCCAGAAACTGGTAGGAAGGCGATACAGCCCTATAAAACACAATTAACCTTTTCATTAAACAACAGCTCCCCAAGTGAAAACGAGGCTATATTGAAAGAATGAGGCTGCTTTATGTTAATAGCGTAGTCTCAAACCTTAAAATCAAATATTTGTGCTTACATAAATAGTTGGAAAGGTAAAAGTGTCATAACACTGGGTGTTTGTTATTGGAGCCGGAGCTTGCCTCCTGCCTGCAACAAAATGTCATAACAAAGCCCGCGTTGGGCTCACTGCGTTTACTCCTCGCTGCAGTGTTTAAAAGTCAGAGACAATCTCAAGCTATAAACAGATTGCGTGATAGCCCACGCAAAGGCTTCAGTCAAAGTAGGGCTTATTTTAGCATGCGGTGGACCTTGCGTCATCTCAGGGGCTGCAAAGTGGAGACCCCAAGACAGCGCTGGATCCAAGCATCCCATGGACCTGAGATGATGCTGGGTCCAGCTGTGCCATGGATCCAGCAGCTCTGCAAAGCTTTGAATCATCTGAGAAGATACTGTGTCTGTGGCACACTTGGGACCATGGCCCAGCTTGGGACCCGGACCACCGTCATCTCAGGCCCATGGCATGATTGGATGCAGCATCTCCGCAGGTGGCACAAAGCATGTGGAGCTGCTGGGTCCACAGCATGGTTGGTCCCGGTGCTGTCTCAGGATACTGGGTCCCGAGATGATACTGAGTCTGTGGCATGCTTGCCACCACAGCTAGGCTGTGAGCTGCAGAGCACCCTGCTGCTCCCCAAAACATGCCCTGAAACACCATCCTCAACAAAAAGTTGACTGCACATCAGCATGCCTTAAAATCTGCTTTTTGCAGAGAGTGTCTTCAACACCAGTGCAAGCTTAGCCGGGCTTTCCAACCCACCCGAGCCCAGAGGAGGCTGGAGGGAGACTTTTATCACACTTGGCCAACAGCAGCAGCTTCCCAGCTGCTCACAGCACCAGAGGAGCCAGGGCTGGGAGCCGTCTCACTCATTGTAGCTCCTCCCTGCCAGCGGGGCCCACCTGCTCCAGCACGATGGTTTGGCAGCATTTCAGCCTTGGAGTCTATTGATCCCATGGCAGGGAGGTTTCAGCCACAGGAGGGATTAATATAACCAAGGTGCACTGCAGAGTGAGGCAGGAGCATCTGCAGGGTCTTTGTGGATGACCAGTGTGACCTGTAAGGAAGAGGAATTGGGCAGCAATGGAGCACGAGGTGCACACACAGGGCTCCCATGATCGGCTTCGAAGTAGCTCTTCCCCAACGGTTGCTCCAAGGCAAGGACCGTTCCCAGCTGCTTCCACCAACAAAATGCAACTCCTGGGCTTGTAGATGCCTGTGACACATGCACGGTGTCTGTCTCCTTGGTTTCTATACCTTGACCCACCCTGGCCATTCAAAGCCTGGATAAGAAGCAAGGAGAGATATAGCACTATACAACCGAGGCAGGAAAAGCCAGCATGCATTCTGACACGGTGGGACTGGACAGAGGACAAGTAAATTAAGACATCTGTATCCGAGAAGTGGATTGGCATCTATTTTCTTTTAAAATGCCTTAGGTAGCCTACAACTTATGACCCGCTTTACTAGCACAGATACAAGAGCTGGTCACTGTCTTGTGTAGGCTGCATGCAAGTGGTCTTGGGGAGCAACTGGCATTCTCTGTGAACCCCAAAGCAGGCACAGCCCACACGGCTGTACCTCACCATGCAGCAGAACCTGTCCTTAGGAATGCACCTGACCAATACTTTTCCACAGCTGTGAGCAGCCAAGAATTAACATTTAGCAAAAAGCAGCATGATTCTCCCAGAACAGCTGTAGAAATACTTAGGCTAAATTAAATAAGCATTACCATAGCAGCTAGGTGCTTATTTACAAATGAAGACCTGGAGGCTACAGCCAGACCAGCTTGCCCTGGTCCCCACAGACCCCCAGAGCCAAGGCAGAACACTTGCAAGATTTGCATGCGGACAGGACTGGATACAGCTGTAAGCTGTACTGCCTTCCCCATAGCTCTCTGGGGTCATTTAAGATGTGGGTGACTATTATCAGGTCTCCAAAGACTAGGGGATCTTTCCCTGAGGGCTGAGCCTGTGGCAGAAACCACCTTGCTGCCCCGAGGCCAATGCTGTGAGCAGGGCTGATGCCTTTACCCTCATGGAGAGGGAGGTCCTCCCTGAGCTGAGGCATCTCTCCATCATCCACCAGAGATCCTCTCTCCTGGGCAAAGAGGTCACCCTTGTACCTGCACCCAGGACTGTCCCCTCTCCAGTTGCCTCTGACTTGGGGACCCCACTCTATGCCAGCAGTCCCAGACCTACTCAACCTCACAGATACTTTCCCACGTCTTTTTCACACAGGTGCCCTTAGCATGTATTTTCAGAGGCTCTTAAATCCACAAAAAAATCCCCTCAAATTGCCCAGTTTCCAGAACCCATCAGCATCAATCGCAGCTAGTGAGGTTCTGCAGTGGAGCAAGATCCTGTGGCTGCATCCCTCCCTTCAGGAAAAACCCTGTTTGTTTATTTGCCCAGTGTGGTCTGCAGCTGCCCCAGGTAGACTGGATGGGGTGAAGGTGGGCAGGAGCAGAGTGTGGTTGCAAGGTGTCGAGCTAACAAGCCAAGGTTTCTGTTGCTCTCTCCCACTCTGCAGGAATTCCCACCAGGAGAGGACTCAACAGCTGTCGTAGCTTCCCCAGGCCTGAGAACCTGCCTCGCTGCAGCAGTGCTTCAGAGGGCTTCACTCCTCAGAGCTCTGCCCAGTGAAAAGCAGCGGAGCTGGGAGCCAGCAATCCCAGGCTCCAGGTCTTTACGAAATGTCCCCAAGGGACAGAGGGAAATCCAAATGCATGTGAACGCCGATGGATGAAGGACTTCCCCGTTTCCCGAGCTTGGCTCCCACCTCCCCATCGCATCACCTGGTGCCTTCAGGTTTTGCCGGTGCAAGGCTTTTGGCATCGGAGGGGCTCGGGGGGAGCCCCTGGGCAAATGCAGGCACAGGTGGGCAGCGCAGGTGGGGCAGGGGGGTGCCAGCAGCAGCCGGCTCCGGCAGGCAGGGAGCCATCACCTCTATCACACTGGAATCAAACCCTCCTCTGTGAAGAGCCTCAGCTCCAGCAAGCTGGCATCCTCCCATGGAAAAACGTGCTTGGAAGCTCTCCAGCCATCGTTGCTCCAGAGAGTAACTGATAACCCTGCTGCAAGCCAGATACCCCGGCATCATCCTTCTTCCTCCCTGCTGGGGAAGGATGTTTCAGATCCCATCTCCTCCCAGTCCAGCCTTCCAGTGCCTTCCATTTCTCAAAAGAAATTCCTCCGCAGCCAGACGGTTTTACCACTTTGTTCTCAGAATATCATAATATTTTCTTTTTTAATTAAATCACATTCTCCATCTGCCTTGCATACATGTTTTGGGTAGCCTACTTTTGCCAAACATAAGGTCAACATCCACGCTACTAACTTTCTATAAAAGCACACTAATGCTTGAACACTGTTTTATCTAAAACTGCTGTCTGTTCCCAATTTTGACCGCACCCAGGCTGGGGCTATGTGACTTCACTGCCCCAAAATTCCCATCAAGAGTCTTTAACATGAGTACACTCATTTAGCAGCCTACATTGTCCTGCTTTCTTCATTAACAAACTCAAACCTCACAAGGATGATTTATAATATTTCCATAACAATTATGAACTTGTGGAGAGGGGTTGCTGTATTTGATTCAAGCTGCAAGAAAATGAGCAAGGTTCTTCCAGACCTTAGTTTTAAAGATCTAGAATTGACTGAAATCAAGGGAATTCAAGAGCAAAAAAGTTAAAGGAAGGGCATTAATAAGGGAAGCTGAAAAGAGACAGCCAGGAAAAGCAAATCCCAACCTGCAGCATACAGACCAAAAAAAGGAAATCTAGAGCGTTGTCCTCAAAGACAAACTACATGAATACAGATATAGCAGGGCTTCTGTGATAGATGCGCTAAAATGAGAAAAAAACCCAAACAAACAAAAAAACCAACCCCACAACACAGTACTTCTACAGGCTTCTTGTCCAGAGTTTTCAACCTTTCCCGAGAGAGGTTGTAACCTCCAATTCTCTCATTTTACAGAACTGAAGAACAAAGATTAATAATTCATACCAGCTTCCATCTATATCCTACAGGATGGAAAGGACAGAAATAAGCATGCACTGGCCAGCACATTACATGGGTCCAGAAGCTCTATTTAATTCACAGGGGAAGGGTTTTGGACAGGAGCTCACCCATTCACATGTTGTTGGGAAGCAGAGTGCTTTCCCTCCCCACCTGGAAGAAAAGATTGCACTCAGCTATAAATCTGGACTAAAATCTGCAAGGCCAAATCAAGATAAGCACAAAGCAGAATGCCTGCAAGTATAAACTCATCTTCTTCAAAGCATTTCAGGCCCCAGCTGCAAATTGGTTTATTCCGAGAACAAATTGTTGCTCAACTACTTGGAAGCAGTCTTCACAAAATTTCAGGCTAAGGATCTTTGATTGCAAAGAACACAATATCACTGATAAATAATATCATGTGAGAACACAGGAGGAGTCCTCAATCTCCCCACAAAAGTGAGATAATTAACTGCAAGACATGTTCTATCACTTGTTGCTCCATACCAGCCATGAAGTTGCCCAAGAGTCTTCCCAGAGATATTGTACAGAGTGTCCTTCCTCTGTGCAACTCCACCACAATAAACTCACACTAAAGAAGGACAACTATTCTCTCTCTGTTAGCAGAAGGTTGGCTGGCCTGGGAATTTGGGGTGAGCTTCAAGGATGCCTAGAAAAAAAAAAAAAATCCTGACAATATTAACCGCTGTCCTTGCCAAGCAGAGCACAGTCATACCTCAAGCACCTAACTCCCTTTGCGAAAGGAGATGTTAGAAAAGAACAGCTTAGGTCATCTGTGAATTCACCCTCCGTGTGCAGCTGGTGGCACTCTGGCTTCAGCATCAGAAACAACGAGGGTCTCTCCAGTATCCATCAGCTCCCACTGGCACAGGAGTGACACTGCTTGGGCAAGAGAAGAGATGGAGACCATGTCTCTTCTCCTATTGTCCCACTTGGTGCTGTCTACTGGCATCTTTGGAGAGTCATGGGGCTGTGCAGTCAGAGGGCATGATATTCTTACAGATTGCACTTATTTTTCCTTTAATTCCTTCCCTACAGACTTAGAGAATTGCAGAAAGAATATTTTCCTTCCAACGTTCACTTTTTTCTTTTTAAGGTGAACAAACAAGTGTCAAACTGGTTCCTGAAAAACAGCTCTCTCTTTCCTTCTCTTCCATTCCACATGGGAAACGAACGGTGCATGAGAAGGAAGGACTGACAGAATGAGGGAGGACCGTGGTGGATAAAGAAGGACCAGGAGAAAAACAATGTCAGAAAGCAAGAAAATTAATACAAACACAAAGTAAAACATCTCTCACTTTGCTAGAAAACTCAGCAGAGTCACAGATAACACAAGAACAAGCCGAAGAAACCTCAACAATATACCATCCAGGCCGTGTTAAGACAAGACTTCCCTCAGAGCCCATCATGAACTTGGGTTTACTGTCACATTGGGTTGGTCAGAGGTGGTGGTGCTGCTTGGGCAGTGGCTCAGCCAGACATGTCCCCAGCAGAGTGGAGCATAGAGCAGATGCCTGTGCTAGCACGGAGCCGGCAAGCTCAGGAACTCCAGGCATTCACAGCAGGGCTGTGCATCAGAGCTACATGCACACAGCTTCACATCTGAGTCAATACAGATGGGCTGGGTCCGGTGACTCCCGGACAGCAGAGGACCGTGCTGCAGGGATTTTCCTTTCAGCAGATGTGCCAGGTAAGCATTTTGCTGGCAGGATTGCAGCTGGAAGAGCAGCCTCAAAAGGCCCTTCTTTGCATTTTGGTGCTTGAATTTTTTTAATTGAAGAAAACGTGCATTAAGTCACCTCTTTAGGGATCAGGCTATTGAAGCTCTCTGGAGCAGCAGAGCATCATCTACCTGCACATACTTTGCTTATCAGGGAAACGAGAGACACAATAGGGCTGCATGGTCCACAACTCCTCTCCCCACCACGTGGCATGCACGCGAGGCCGGGGGGCACATCTGGGAAAGAGCATCCACCTGCACTGGATTACTCTTCTGCGCATTGACCTCATTTTGGGTCTCCTG
Source organism: Apaloderma vittatum (assembly GCF_000703405.1). Taxonomy (NCBI): domain Eukaryota; kingdom Metazoa; phylum Chordata; class Aves; order Trogoniformes; family Trogonidae; genus Apaloderma; species Apaloderma vittatum. The sequence goes on from NW_009694190.1 coordinate 91,418, forward strand.
ATCACCGTTTGAAGTTCCTCTGCAGAATCAAATTTAGCAAGGCCCATACCTGGGCTGAAAAATATATGTCCCAGGGGCACTTCCTCGGCTGTCCTGGCTTTCATTAACCAAGCTTCTCCACTGTCCTTTTTTCACACCCATTAAGCAGCACCAAAGGGAGCTGGCAATACATTTTCCTTTGCCCTTCTCTTTTGTGCTCCTCCTTGATGAATGGCTAAAGCAGATGCACAGTTGTCTTTGAAGGCTCTGGCGGATGAGCATGTTGAATCAATGATGGATTGGACCAAATGAATCACAGTGTGGGAGAAAGCGCAAGGCAATGATTTCTAAGCGGCCTTCACATCTTTACACTTCAGAACTTGCTTTAAAAGCCCGTTTTCTTCTTTTTATCTGGTTCCAGTTTCTGCAGTGCCTTTGCATATGTTGAGGGAGGTAGGGGGGAAGGAGGGGAACCTTTACATGTAAACAGAAGATTCCACTTCTCCATCAGACAATAATGAAGCATTTAGGGAGTTCAAATAGCTGGGAAACCACTTCAAGGCCATGCAAAACAACTGGGTAGCATCAGAAAGAACAGCAGTTGGCAAACTGAGCAGCAGAGTTTAAAAATTCAGTATAGAAAACTAGCAAAAAAAACCCCCACAGCTGGTTCAGTGGCCTACCTCCCCTTGCTGGGACAGAAGAGCTGCTTCAGAAAACGGCTTTAATGAAACAACATTTTTAGGATACGGTGAATTGCCAGAGATTACTGGATACATAACTGCTGCTGCTCATTCCCAACTGAAACCCTGCACACTCAGCCAAGTCCCATGCGTCCCTATCCGCAGCGAGCGGGAGGTCTCCAGTGCCCATTCAGATCATCAGTCGCTTCCAGCTTGGCTCCCCTTGGGCCCTCCCTGTGATGACATGACTGTTCTTCCCACAGATGCATCAGGCTGGATATAGGAAAATCAAAGCCACTGATTTTTGCGGTGCTGCTGGAAGAGCAGTGCTGCCTTCCTGGGCACAGGAGAGAGGCAGACTTTGCAAAGAAGGGAAATTGCCTTTTTGAGCTGACAGTAGACAAGAAGGAGAAGACAATACACACATACACACTTTCAGGCTCAGACATCTGAAAAAAATCCAAGCAAATCTTGTCTGGGTATTGTTCCTTTAGGGCTAAGCAACAAGCCACACCTCCAGGTCCCTACCAAGCTATTTTGTGCCCAGATAACACTACCATGAGAGGGACACTGGTGGCTGGGTAGAGATCTTCCCACATGCGAGCCTCTGTGGGATCTGCTTTATGTTACAGCTCAGGATGACGCCATACACAGAAATACAAGCGGAAGCTTTTTCAGAGCAGAGAATTTGCAAAGCCTGTTCACTTAACCAGAGCAAAATGTGAGCCAAGGACAGTTCGGTTTGACTTTCTTAATTCTGTGTACCCCACAAGAAGTGCCGTGGCTCCCGCAGCAGTGTGGAGAGGTTGCGGCAGCGGTGTCGGTTTGGGCTTCACATGCTGGGACGAGCCCGTGAGGGAGAGCTGTGGCTGGCACAGATGGAAGGAGGACAGACTGAAAGCTGCTCCCAAGCTTCTTGAGATGCGGTCTCAGAAGAAAGCAGAGAAAAACCTTTCCAATGCATACAAAGAGCTTATTCCTCCAGCATCCTCTTTCCAGTGCTGCTACTCCTCACTCAGTTGCATTTGTGTAGGAGCTGCCCATCCATCTGCAGCACCAGCATCACCGTGTACCACTCTGCCTCCTCACCAGCGGTACCAGCGAGGGACAAACCCTTCTGCTTCAGACATAACGGTCTTGGATGCATAAACTCCTCGGGAAGTCGCAGGTTTGCCCCGAGCAAGCCACTGCCCTGACCTCTGCTCCCCAGCAAACAGCAACCGCGGCACTGCAGGCAGGGTCACATCCAGCTGCAGCTTCCCAATAAACATTCCAAATCTCTGTGGCCTGGCAAACAGGGCTCTGGAAAGCGCCTGCTGCTCTCTACACAGGCTGCAATATTTATGAAGTGCTATGAGATTTGGAAGTATTATTTTATCCACGGACAATGGAAGCAGGGACGAGCCGAAACCCAATTTGCTGGAGTCTGTTTCTCCAGCGCAGCACCAAGTTTACGATGAAAACAGTGGGAAGGGCTGTGCGAGCCGGGCTGTGGCCAGAGGACGGTACTGCAGGCTCTGCCGTGGAGGCAAACGTGTGAACTAGAGGTGCTTTGGACAAAGGGAAGTCTGTTGAAGTCAGAAAAGCCTGAATAAACAGTCTCGTCCCGTCCCCCCATGCCACTTTCAACTTCTTCCAGCCAGAGCTTAAAGATAAAAGAACAAGGAGCTGCTGATTTTCCAGCAGTGGAAAGGCAGCTGGTGGCTTCAGGGACATGTTTATTAAGCATTGCACTCACACAGCTGACCCAACAGGGACTTGGCCCCATGAGACCAACGCAGTCAAGTGTTCACAGGGATTAAATCTTCCTTGCTTTGCGGACCCCTCAAATCTTTCAAAAGAAGTGGAAGGTCTCCAGCTGGAACCCCTGGGAGCCTCCTTCCCTCAGTAGCCTCACAGACAGAGCAAGCAGTGTTGAGACAAGCTGGGGATGCTGCGAGCTCCGAGCAAAGCCTGTAAAACACAACATCCCCGTCCCAAGGGAGCATTTACAGACACACACACACACCCCCATCACGTTTGTCACCGGGTTTTGACACTTTCAGATGCACATACTGTAACCCAGCGGGATGCAGCAACGCCCCGTGCATCTGCTGGGCTACGGGACACCACGCGCTTTGAAGTTTTGCTCCTCCAACAAGCACGCTGGTTGGTATGAGAGCTCACATACTTGTTAGGAGGTGACAATGATTAATTGCCTCTATGCCCTTTCCCCTCCAAGGGGGGGCTCCTCGATGCTGTTTTGATGACAGTGATTTTTCAGAGCCATATGGCACTTCCACATCCCATTAGTAATGCCCCTGGTGCACCCCATCCACTCCATGCCGAGTTTCGCCTTTCACTGGGTTGGGGAACATGAAATACCAAAGTTCCAGCTGAAATCTTCAAGGTCAGAAAGTTTAAGGAAATATGGTTTGTGCAAAACTAAATTTCTTCTCTGCCATCATCAGTGCCAGTGACACAGAGCACCAGCGTTGCTGCAAAGGGCCACCAACTTCACCCAGAAAAGGGGTCCCATCTCCAAAATTACCTTACCTAGATAGGATGCTGAGATGCCCTAACACTGACGCAGCTCTTTGGCCGAAGGGGCTGGGTTTTCTCTGTTATTACAATGTATTTTCATACAAGCAATTGAAATCCTACTTTCAGCTCTCCTCCCTCCTGCCCCCACCTTATGGGGCTTCCTCTGAGGCACACGTGGATATTTTTGCTCTTTTTCGGACTAGCAGCAGCTGCAGAGAATGAGCCAAGGAGCCAGAAACTTGCAGACTTCATCACCAGACACAGGAAGGTGAAGCACTGAGGTGCACAATGTTGCAAAGCCACTGCTCTAATAACTGGTAGATCTAGATGAAATGGCCTCAAATTGTTCAGGTTGTTGCTTTTTTGTTTGATTGGGTTTTTTACTCAAGCTGTTCATGTCTCCAAGTGCCTTCAGCAGCACAGCACTGTGCTCACACCTGCTTGGAGTGGGTGCCTTCATCTGACCTTGGATGTCACAGAATGCAACTAAGAGAGCAAATTCACAGCAAAAGCAATTCCTGCTCCCTCTTGCCCCTCACCAGTGCCCAGGCACACCAGGGAGACTTCTCCCTGCAAATGTGCAGCAGAGCAAAGCACCCTTTGCAGCTGGGCACCTGCAGAGCAATGAGATGGGTGCTCTGGTCTCGGCAGGCAGCCGGTGCATGACAAAAGCCAAATCCTCCAGGAGATCAGGCTGTGCCCCAGCGAGCAGCACACCCGGTGCAAGAAAACACGCACACTCCGTTGCTACTCCACACTGCACAGCCCCTTGGCAGGCAGCGTGGAAAATGCCAGTGCTCGCAGATATGGTCTCTAAGGAGGACAGTTTCCACAACCTAAAGCAAAGCACGAGGGGCTGCCCCAGCATCCCCCTCCTGATCAGCCGGCAGCTGCCGGCGGCATTGAGCTCTGAAACCCGGGCCCAAACCTGTCAGGCACTTGCTATCCAAGCATTTTGTTCGCTTATCCCGTCTTTGGTTACTGTTTTCACAAGAGAAAGAGTCCAGCCAACTTAAAAATAAATAAAAACAAAAGCCAAGTAGAGAAGAGCTTCCAAATGACATTATTTCACTCGGTCATTCACTTCCCATCACAGGAGGGAGTTGTTTTTTTCTGGGAAGAAGCAGTGATTCTCCTCAGCCCCATCATCCGTCCCCCCTGCCCACAAGCTGGGCACTGATATGACCAGAAAGAGCCACTGGCAGTAGTAGCCTTGGGACCCAACACAGTTTGCAGCATCTCTGCAACCCCAGCAAGCCCTGCAAGGCTGGGGACTGCTGTGTCAACACAGCCCCAAGGACCTGAGCAGAGATCTGCACCAAGATTTTTGCCCCATGGTCACCAGGAGAGCCCTTGGCTTCCTGCTCCGGCAGATGAGGACATGGGATCCTTCTCCTGCCAGGCACCTTGCAACGGGCAGAGGCACCTCTGAGATGATGGTGCCCGTCCCTTCATGGAGGAGGCTGGAAAAACCTTCCCTCAGAGACCTTCAGAGCTGTGTTAGGGCAAAAGGAGAGAAAGAGGGCGAGGGGAAATCAGATCCCCACTGAAGTGCAGAAGATCCCTCCGCCCGAACCCCAGTGCCCACAGGACACATACCTTCCCCAGCCCCACGAACATGCCAGCAAACCTTGCTGCTGTCTACCTAATGTGTTCCATATGGAGCGTGCACCTCCGAAACATTACTTAAAATGGGAATAAATCCTTCACAAGACCTCCGCGTGACAGATACCACTTGATTGAGTTGCCAAGTGAGGAACTTTTATTTTAAGGAAAAATCTACAATTAACCTATTGTCACTCCGCAGCAGGGGGAAGCAATAAACTGTATATGTCTGCTTTCTAGCCAAGTCCGAAAGGTTTATCCACAAGCCCTTCTTAGCAAATCTCCTCCACGAGTTCTTTTGATACCTTATGGATTTGTTAAACATTTCTAACATGAAAGAGAGAATATTATACACACTGCACAGGCATAAATCACAGGTCTGATCTTCTGTATATACTGGCAATGGAAAGGGGACCTGGAAGGAGTAACAGGGTTCTAGGCTGCAAGGTGAATAATTGGAGATGTTTCCCTCATCCCTCCATCCAGCACTAAATGCACACTAAGGTATTACAGGCAGTTAGTTCCCCCCCAGCCCCTCCAGTTTTTCAAGTTTTACACCTGGGGAAAGAAGAATGAACAATTGCTGTTAGACATCAGCGAGGTGAGCGTACAGGACATTCAAGAAGTGGAAAAACATCTGTTTAGTCCAGATAGAAACCAGATGGAGGGGGAGGGGGCGAGGTGAGGATGGAGAAACATTCAAGAGGAAAAACAGAAACATGGTCAGGAAGAAGGCTGCAGGAGAAGAGAGAAGCTTCCAGGAGGCAAAAGTATCACCCCACCGAGACCTGCACGTCCTTCTTAGGGTGATGGAAAAACAGCGGGGCACAGCTCTCACCCCACAGCATGAAGGGCTGGGGGGCCACTCAAAAAGGCTGGTTTTGGAAACTCAGATGTTGCCTGGCCATCTGGAACACCACGTGGCCACCAACCTGGGAATGGCTAAGCAAAAGTCTCACTGGTGGGAAGGATGGCAGTCACAGGCTCATTTTCAGTCATCAAAGAGCCACAGACCTTCCTGGGGGTCTCCAGCTCCCCAGCTCTGCCCTCCAAAACACCCCAGTGGTGCCTGGACTAAAGACACTGCCTGTAAGGGACACACAAGCCACCTTCTGCTGCAAGCGTAGAATTTTTGAAAAGGTCATTTGGCACCATTCCCTAATCCTCTGAATCTCCACCTTCACAACAGTGATCAAGTGCTTCTCTTCTGTCCTAGCACAGCTTATCCTAGGGCTTTCAGAGACAGCAACCTCGAGCTTGGAGGGGTGTGGTAGGGGCAGTAAACAAAAGCAACACTTGACAGACAGGGTGCAGCAAGCAAAAATCGAAAAGGCTATGGCTCAAGGCAATGGCAAGGGCACACAGACATTTTGGGAGATGGTTGTAGTGTCTTCAGGCTGGTAACAGCAAGAAACCTTCAGCCGGGAGGCTGGAAACACCCAGGAGCTGAAACGCCA
>NW_009694190.1:97695-106754 GCF_000703405.1 Apaloderma vittatum
GGGGAGAAGTATCGTTGCAGCACCAGGAACTTGGCATCTGGGGATACATTCACAGTGCAGACAGGTGGGTTGGACAGATAACTAAAACTGAACAGCAAGACGCACTGTAAAAGTCACCTCCAATCTAAAAAGTTCTGCTTCCTCCTGGTTTTCTGCCTGACTTTACTTTTGGATTCCACTTTGGCTGGTAGAGTAGAGGCAAAAAAACCCAAACCAACAAAACAAATTTTTTTTAAGCTGTGAAAGACCTCTCCAATAATATCAAATGCTAAAACTGATGAGCAGTTTTTCACTAGATACAATATTTTCCCACAGGAAAAAAGAAAAAAAAAGGGCAAACCAAACTTTTCTTTTTCAGGAAATGTTTAGTTTTCAGGCCATTTTGATCAATTTCTTAAATCCAGGTGAAGTGTCCTATTTCAGGCAACTGGCAAAACTGAAGGTCTTTTTTTTTTACACTGTGTTCAGAACGCATACATTTCCAAAGTTACAAGTAGAAAAAGGATCAAAATAACCTCCTCTCTCCCCACTAAACAAAACCCAGGATGCAAGCTAAGAATTACATTGTTCAAAGGTCTCCAAAATATTCCCAATTTGGGAAAACTATTTCCCACTCCATTTTAAAGGAATGCATTACAAATGGCCTCAAGCTACCTCCTGGCTCGATGAAATGCTTTGCATGAAAGGATACTTCAAATGTCCAGAAATTATTTGCAAAGAGGTAAGAGTAAATGAGCTCTCTTCTGAGCAGGTCCTGCAGAGAATAAGGTAGGAGTACAGGAGCAGACCAGGGAGAAGTACTGGTGACTGAAGCAGCCAAAACAGAGAAGGAAGAAAGGAAGAAGAACATAGATGTACCCCAGAAGATGACCAGACTGTGCTCATACAAAGCCTAATTCCAGCTCACTGCAGCCAAATGTTGGTGCCCCTGCAGACAGGTGGCATTTAGACTGTGCTTGTGGACCACGAGCCAGCCAAATTAAATCCAAGTTCTCCAACTTTGCAATCTCTAACAGGAGTTGACCCTAGCCAACCAAAGCAAATCTCTGTTCTTGTGAAGTCCCTCACTGCAGATGCAGGGCAGCGGTGCATTAATGCTTTCTATACCACAGACCGAGTGCTGATGGTCTCTTCTCTCTGCTGCCTGTTTGCACCGAATGTATAAAAACCTGGCTGTCCTGGAGCCTCGTACACGTACAAAGCTGTTCTCCCGCCAGCTTCCTCTCCGGCCGGCTCCCAATTTGTCTGCAAACCACAAGTTTAATTAGAGTTGGCAAGTGTTTTGACCTCAAAAACGTCTGTAACACCTGGAAGACAACGCTCAGGTTTAAGGAGAGGGGAGGAAACGGGCCGATATCCAACTGCTATTGTCACACTCTCAGCTGCCTGCGCAAGAAGGAATGAGTAGCTGCAGGGTCTGGTGCGTGCAGGCGATACGCAGGCTCGCACGCCGCTCTGCCTTCCTCCAGCTTCAGACTGAAGCAGGTTTTTGAGGTCGCTTTAAAGCTGCTTAAAAACCCTCTTTTAAAAAAAAAAAAAAACACACCCTATAACGCTTGTAGAAAATGAATTCCAAGAACTAGGAAGAGATGGTGGTGTGTCATTCCTAGCTAAAACCAGAGGCCACAAAGCAGACAAATGATCTAGCAGCTATGGGCAGCAGATGGGAAAGACTGTTCTGCTGAAGGATGCTGTGGTGGAAGGACTCCCTCATGGGTTCCTTCGACATCCTCACAAGCTAGACAGTCAGTTTGGATCAAATCCACAACAGTGCAAATCTGCACGCTCCATTATCCTGCAAGACGTGAGTTCCAGCTGTCTGGACACCAGTTTTATGGTCCTCCTCATCAGGGACTGCAGTGCTTTAGGAGAAGAGACCTGCAGAAGAGCCGGTCGGCTATCGTGGCTGGAGCTATGCCCTGGGAAGTTGTGTCGAGGGTCTGCCCTTGTGGTTTTTGGAAACTCGCTGTAAGTAGGTTCTTGCACTTCCAATCTGTGATGCCCTATTAGTTACCCTAGCATTTCTTGCCAGCGAGGTACAGCTGAAAACTCATTCTTCTCTCTCAGCATTGTGGGTAACAAATACTAACCCACAGAGGAGATCTAAAACAAGATAAAGCTGCTACGATGCAGAAAAATCCACAGTGACACCATGGTTCACTGCATTACATAGACCTGAGAAGAACATAATTCCCATTTTGTAGGCTTCCCTCACCAAGTTTCACCTTTTATTTTCAAATATGCTATTGCACTGTTGAAAGACCCACTCATTTTTTTCAGGTGAGTTTATCTAATGAATATCTATATAAAGAGCTCACAAAGTTTCAAAGGCTGATACCAAAGAGATGAATTGGCCATTTCTACAAAGTCTTTTATTCAAACAATTTATCAAGCCTTTAATTACAGGCATTAACATATGAGAAATTTTAAGAGAATATTTGTTAAAAAAAAAAGTAAATAGTTTGCAATATGCTCCAACTACAGCACCAGAGATCAATGCGATTCATGTAACAGATTTCCTTCCCTTTTAGCGAACCAGTAACTTTTGCATCCTTGTTGCAGAAGGATAAAGAAGGCTGCTGACATGTTCGTAGCACAAAAGCAACACACATAACTAGAAATCACTTAGTTGTTTTATTTTAACCCCATGCCTACTCACATTGCATCCCATCTTTTTTTCTTCTGGTCGTATACATATACCTTTTTAGTTGGTTAGTATTATATTGAATGACTTTCTTAAACTTGGGCAAGTTGTTCTAACCTAGATTTTGGAAAAAATCCCATCTGGAAAATTTGAGTGATAATGAGGATTGTGACACTGGCATGGTTGCCATGTGAAGGGATAGACATTTTTGTTCATTTAAAAAAAAATCTCAAGAACTTATGCAAGCAAGAGCAAGTATAACAAAAGCATGCACTGAGCTGTCTCCTATTAACAGCACAGATCAAATGAGCCAATGCAACTGCTTCTGCTTTGCCTAAATAAATGCCTGGATCAGTCATCAAAGTAAGATTGTTTTCCACAATACACTTCCTTGAACAACTCAGATAGCCTTTGTGTTGGCCCCAGTAATGATGTAATGGGAAAAACTTACAGGCATTCTGTCAAAGCCATGCAGATTGCTCAAAATACTATTTCCCAAGGCTCCAGCTTCGCAGGTGCGGACTCAGCAGCCATCAAGACTTGCTGTGATTAATGACTTTTTCCAACATGTTGGCTTACATTAACACAGCAAGCTAACTTTTATTAAATTATGGGTGATCTATTAGAGGATTCTAATCACCTGCAGGCTGCCATATGCAAGGAAGCTGTCGAAACGTATGCAATCTGGGTATCTCGGAGTCAAGCCAGCCTAAGCTTTGCTTACCTATATGCATTATTGTACAAACGGACCTCCTGCCTGTATTGCATTCTGCCTGTTTGCCTTCTGCCCATTTGCCAAAGAAAGACATTTAGGAGAACTACTGCTCCAGTATCAAAGCCATCAGCCAAAGAAACAAGTGAAACCATCAGTGCTTCTGGAAACCATCTAAAAATGCCCTCTGGGCACTGGAACCAGCCACCCCTCCTGAACACGTTGGGACTGGGCTTCATGCAAAAGCAGAAAAGGTATCTGAAGTCCTGAGGAAACACCTTGCACAGAGGCACCAGTTCAAATAATGCAGTAACTCAGAGAGAGTCACTCAGACATTACTAGTCACAACTGGAGGTGAACAAAACAACCAAGGTAGCACTTGATAAAATACTATTTAACGAGAGAGGAAATTCTTATTCACTTACCCCTCAGGTTGTAGCTTAGGACCACCACAGCTGTTCCATGAGTCACGAGGCTCCACCATGCACTCAAAACCATCCAGAACACCCTAGAGGCATTCCCCTGCCTGAAAAAAGGACAAGCCCTAGGGCCAGGAACAAGGAGATCTCTGAAGCACAGCTCTGGTATTTCTTGCAAAACAGCCAGCAAGCCTGTCATGTGAAAAAATAGCATCCGTTGCCTGCGATTTCACCCTCAAGACTCCCTTGAAGGATAAAAGCTGGGGGCAGCGTATGTGGTGTCTAGGACATGAGGTTGGTGGTTGATAACTCACAGCTGATTGTCTGCCCACAGGTGTAACTCATCTGGAAAGGGCCAGCCAGAGAGCCACAGCATACAGATGCCTAAAAACCCTATAAATGCTGGAGAAAACAGACTTTATCTCTGCTCTAGACAGTGGTGGTTCAAAGGGAAGAGTTATGCAGCCAAAGGCCTTCTACATCATCAGACAGAGCAGAAGGGAAGGACCTTTGCTCCTCTTCCTCCTCTCGGTGAGCCTGTGCAGAGGGCTTGTGGCTATTTACTGCCTTGTTGCCAGTTGGATTCAGTGACTGCAAAATCCTCTTCAAGGGAGTGGGGTAAGCGAGAGGTAAGAGTTATAAACCTGCCAAGGTGCTGGTTATGAACCCTCTAAACCAGAACTGATGTCACTATTGCCCAAAGTAACCAAAACAAGAAGGCTCTGGCCAAGTGGGATGTAAGGGGAGAAAAACATTGAAGCTAAAGAGCAAAAAGAAGTCCTGGTTGAATTTAGTTCCTCTCTGGAGCAGCACAGTTGAGAGGCTAAAATCTTTATGTAGTTTCCTCTAATTCAAGAGAAAAATTACATTGTATTGGGATGGTTGTTTTTTGGGGTTTTTTTTAAAGCTGGGTGGTAGGAAGCATGAGGCGTCTTGTGCTTCTTCAAACAGTGCTGCCTGCAGATCACAAGCTGGCAATGGATTCAATCTCATTACTTCTGTGTGAGCTCTTACTGCCAGTTTGATGGAAACCTCATCTCAGAGGAAAAACAAGTATAATCCTCCTAGGGTATAACCAAAACAGTTGTCATGCATCCCTACAACTTCACGTGGTTGCTCACATCTTGTGAGAGACAGAGAAGGTGTGTGAGACCAGGTGTCACTGGTGACACAGAGCTTATACAAATCCCGAACATCCATCACCACATCTGTAGACAAAGTTGTCCAACTACTTCAGTCCTGGTGTGATGGTGCTAAAGATTCATTCATATACCATGGCAAATGCTGGGAGAAGTTTGAAACAGTTCCCATCTACTTGTTTTCCCCCTGTTTCTAATTAGTTATGGCAGTGCCATAAAACAGGATCTGTGTCTAAGTCTTCATCCGCTCCTCCTTATTCCCACAAGAAGTCATAATCCTTCATGTCATCCCAACTGTGTGCTATGGAAGTGATTTAGGATGTCTCAAACCAGAGGATAATGACCTCAGGTATTGAATAAATAGAATAACTGTGGGGGAAAAACAACCTTTGTGTCACACGCTGCTGGTAAGAAGCACATGCATTAGCAGAGGGAGATGGGGAGAGAAGCAGAGGAGGGGCTGATGTATCCACAGAAGAATTTGAAGAACAATCGTAAGATTTTACACATGGCAGATGTCTAAGATATTTTGAGAGATTCTTCTCAGAGCCTTTAAGCCACAGCAGGGCCCTGTCGCATATTTTGTCCTTCACATAATGATGCTGTGCCATTTGTATTGTGCTATTGAAGCACTCCTGGGTGGTACCAGCAGGACAAGAAGTGTGGTTAATGGTTGGTTTCAAGGGCCAAAAAGAAATATCAGCCTGCAGTTCAGTCCTCAGCCAAGAACAAGTCACTTAAAAGCAAGGAAACAGATCCCTTTTTCTTAACAAGGGATCAAAGTATGATGAAGCAGCAGGCAAATCCTAGTATCTTCCAGCCAGATGAAGCAACAAGAGGCAGTTTGGTAGTAACAGCCCACGGTAATCACAGAGGCAGTAACCGAATACCAATAAAAGTTGTCACAAGGTATCCTGCCCCATTTCCATTATGGATAAAGATCAAGTACAACAGTTGCTGAAAAAAACTAGCTCTAACCTGCAAGGCAGTGCTTGCTTGCCAGATCCTTCCAAAGTCTGGCTGTTCTGGTCATTCTGCAATCATCTTCCTTTAATTGTCATATGGGATCTGGATCTTTGAGAACAGCCACAACTCATGCAAATTTGACCCAAACTTGCCTTGAAAATACTGCCAGGCAGAGACTACCCTCGCTGACGGCACCTTTCATCTGTGGTATAAAGTCTTGAGCTATTAAATAAATAAAGCTTGACTGCTTTTTGAGAGAAACTCCATTTGGGTTTTTCCTCCCCTTGCTTTGGGAGGGTGTGTTACCTTTGTTTGCTGTGAGAGTCCCTGAAAGTCAACATCCATCAGTAAGGAAATACAAGATTAGCTTTGGAAAAGCTTTGGAGAACATCCCCTTCTGAAAGAGAAGTTAAACTCCTCCTCCAGTATTTTTAAATCTTTTTTTCTGCTATTCTCTGAGCAGAGGCAGGTGGCTCCTGTTTCAGCCGTAGCTGGATTCCACCTTCTCTGCTCCACTTGCATGATTTCATCTAACACATTCCTCTGAGGCTGCAAGAACTTCGCGCTTCCATCTCAGCCTAGAGGTGAAAGCAAGGCAAAAAAGTTACACCATATAATTATAGTTATTATGCCAGTTAATAGAGCTCTTCATAGCATAAACACTATTAGCACTAGTCACTGTCGGGAATGGCTGTGTCTCAGCTCCACTCTTGTTGTTGGAGGCTCGGCACGGATCTGAGTTCAAGCTCAGATCTGAAGAGCAAATCCTGATACCTGCCAGCTCGTGCACGGGGCCAAATCTCTCCCTGGGCTTGGGGAAACTTCTGGATTTTGGATCTCGAGCACGATTAGGGGAGAGTAATGTTGTGCTGAAGCGTGTGATCCAAGCAGACAGGCTGTTCAGACTTCAGGTCTACCAGTTTTCTGCCTGCTCTTGGAGTTAGTCCATGGCCTTGTCTACAAAAACATGCTTTTAAGCAATTGAGTGTGAGCACTAGGTTTGAGTACCACAGGTTTACATTCAAACTCTCTCTCTTATTATGTATTTTGCCCATGCAAATGGCAGGAAATATTCCAGTGCTGTCAGCTTTCTCTCCCCCTTCTGTCTCGACACTAAAATGCTGTCACGCTTTTCTAATAGTCTACTTTTAAAAAGATGAGATAAATACATATACATTTATACCAAAGTTTTAAAACAAATTCTTTGGGAGGGGGAAAAAAGGATTAGAGGTGGCAGTGTTGTGACAGAACTTGGATTTAGTTAATTGGATCTAGCTATTTGCACCGTCTTTTCCTAACTGCCTGTGCCAGTTCCAGGATGGGAAAGTGATTTAACTCATTGCCTGTGAAAAATGAAATGACAGCAGCTACTTGAGTGACCTTTCACATTAATGAAGCATGATCTGGTCCTTGATCAAAGACTTTATGTTCCTGGAGGACCAGAGTTAAAGCACCAGTCTCTAATTTTAAGAGAAGAAAAGGCTTATGTGCCATTGCAAAGCAAATTCTTAGGAGTCTGAGCCCAAGGTAAATTTTCATGTCAGCACTGTTAGTGACCCTATAGTGAAGCTTGACTTGATCATCTCTTCCTTTAATTCTCACTGTCATGTGCTGCCTCCTGCTAAACTGAATCGGCTTCGCCCATTATAGCATTATGTAGTGAGAAGTGATGTTATCGTTAGGCATCGCTGCTAGGCACTTCTGGATCACGTCATACATCTTGCAGGTTGTTCCAACAAAACAAGCTCTGACGAGCAGGGCTGGGATCCAAGAGAGACAGAGACCAGCATGGGTGGCATGATGCCATAAAATTGTCCTTGCAGATCTGGTGTAACCAGATCAACTAATAAACCTCTGGAATGCTGATGCTTTGGTTGATCTGGTCATACCAGAGAAACCATCACTTGCAACTTGGATGCTGGGAGCCCAACCATGCAGCTTGCCATGAGCAGTTAATACCAAAGACCACTGTTAGCTATATATAAATGTGGCTGTTGCTGTGCTGACTAATCACCATCATCTTGTACACTGTCTCCACAAAGCACCTCCTGCAACCTTTTTAAACGTTTGTCACTATGATAATATTGATTGACACATCAGTGCACCAGGGTGACAATATAAGGGACTGTAGCCATGGCTATCAGACATTTTGCAAATCTCAGCACCATCATTGTCGGGTAGAAAGCCATGATGAGTGTTATTACAAGAAGATAAACATTGCTACAGAGAGGTTTGTGGCTCTGCAGATAGAGGCACCAGGCTGAAGCGAAGTAAAATTGTCAAATGCAAGGAAGGCCAACGTGAGCTAAGGTCAATCTTTTTCTATTTCACTGCCTCTGACCTTCAGCCTGCCCCAGAAGTCAAACACATCCCTCACAAAGCCTGACAGCATTGCTCTCGCCCTCCACCCAGCGTGTCACGTCTGCTGGGGTACTCTGCAGCCTCCCCAGGGCTCCTGTTCCACGCTGGGTCTTGCTCTGAAAGGCGAAGCATTCATGGACAGGGACTGTAGATCCTAGATGGTCCGAAGTTACTTGAAGGCCTAGCCTGCAAATCAAATTCCAGAGATACGCTCTTGCAGCCACCAGGAGACAGAAAACAAGTTTGTGTTGAAGTTGAAAGGTGCCCTGCGTTCTGGGCTCCTGTGAGTTCCTGGCTGCACCCCAGTGCGCGGGGTCGCCTGAGGTGAGTTGTTCGGGGCTCCAGCTCCCTGGCTGTAAAATAGGGATAATACTTCTGTTCTCACCTCAGTTTGTCTTCTCTGTTTAGATTTCAAGCTCCTCAGGGCTGTGTCTTGCTACATGTATGTACAGTTCCTAGCTTAATAGAGTCATGATCCAAACTGAAGCCTCCAGGCACTCCTGTATATTATATCATTCCTAATTTCACAAGAGGTTGCAATCAAATTCCTTTATCGGGGAGTGAAAAAAAATCCTAGAAAAGAATTAAAGCAGGCTATTAAAAACTGAGGGACGTTTTTGCTGTAGTGGAAATAATGGTACTTTCTCCCAAAATGTATAAAATATGTATTGCAATTAAATCCTCTATTGGCAAATTGCTCTACAATTAAAAAACACAGAAGCTTGAGTGAGGCAATTAGAATAATAGTAGAGTGTTAATTATAGCTTGATGGATTCTGCATGCTGTCAGCAATTACCTTACAAGTGTGTACTGCTGAA
>NW_009694190.1:106785-108231 GCF_000703405.1 Apaloderma vittatum
AAATCCACAAAAAGGCACCAGCAGAGTTAGAAATATCTTCCTTGTTGGCATGCCTTTGCCATTTTAAAATTTGTTTTCATAAATACTTTTATAAGCTATTTAATTAGATTTAATGAGGTTTGAGGAAGAAACATCCTCCATGCTGTACACAGACTTCTCTCTAGCAAAGCATGGACTGGGGTAGGAGACTGTGACTGTGAGAACAGTCTCATTTCTTACCAACCTCATTCAACTATTTTCAGCCCACAGTGATCTTGTGCAAATGTGGGTTGATTTGGCCCAGCTTCCAGGAGAGCCTCTTCTAGATATCCATTTTTTAAGAGGTTATCCAAGGCTTTTGGATCTCCTTTTCCATGGGAAAGCCCCTGTCCAGCCTCTGGCCCTTGCCATGGGGCAGGGGAGCAGTGGAGGGGATTTGGAGATGGGCGCTGTGTTGGCAGTCGCATGGTGTGAGCCAAGAGTCCTGCACTGAGTGCGTGAGATGAAATTAGCAGGGTTTGAGGTCAGGGCTGGCAAGAATAATTTAAAAATATTAAAATTAATTGTTGAAATTGATTGAAAAGCTTGAATTTGAAAATACTGTAAAAGAAGCAGAAGGCTTTTTATTTTCATGATGCCTTCCCTACTGGACAAGAGAAATCCACTCCATAAAAGTACCTTAAACTGAAGCACAGAAGACATACTTTTTTTTAATTGGCTCTATATTTGTATATGACTGTACTATTTTCTGTAATATATCTACCCTTCCTGCCACAGGTTCCCTCCCCAGGGACAGGAGCTCTTGCTTTTAGTTTCCAAACAGCTTTCAAATAAGTGAGGGGACTAAACGTAAGCCATTATCCTGATTTCACCAGTTCTTGAAAGCTGAAATAAGACCCCAAGCCATAATAATGTGAAATTTTATTTTTTTTCCCCTCCTTTGGCGTAACAAAAGCCTAAACAAGTTTTATGGAGTGAAATTCCTGTATTTATATAATGCTTATCGATTTTTCCTGGAAAGATTTAGGGCAGGCCCACAGAGTATCCGCAGTGTCTGTGCGTGTTGTTGGGGTCCTAGTGCCAGGCTCCGTGTGGCTCGGGCAGAGCAGCGGTCCTGGCCACGCTGCCAGTGGCACTGACCCCAGTGAGCGTCACACGAGGTGTTTGGTCCCCGGGAGGGTGCGACTTGGTGGGACGAGATGCCTAGAAGTCCTGGTCAGCCCGGTGCCGAGTGGGCAGAAGCCTTTGCAGAGATTGAGTTTTCTGTTTGCGGTTAATCTCTGCAATCTGACACGTTCAAAGCTGTCCTGAGGCCAAAGGGTTGTTGTGCAGGTGAACTGTTAGAAGTAAATAGAGAAGAACAGGGAAACATAGTGCCAGTATCAGCTCGCGCCGCTGCCTGCGGTGTGTGGGGGGCTTTCAGGTGGGAGTGCTGAAATCATCACCTTGTCCCGGAGCAAGATCTCG
>NW_009694190.1:108340-108541 GCF_000703405.1 Apaloderma vittatum
GGCTGAGGGCCAGCCTCTAAATTTAGCTTCTGTTATGTGCGGATGCTCTAAGGTTAATTTTGTCCCTAATGATCTCGCTGCTACTTTCCAACGAGTTGTGCTTCTGTCCACATGGAGACTCTCTGCTCCCTTCCGTCTGGTGTGTGGAGGCCTTTCAACACCAGGCCTAAATTCGGGCAGCGGAAACCGCGGCTTAAGTTT
>NW_009694191.1:0-526 GCF_000703405.1 Apaloderma vittatum
AAAAGAAAAAGAATTACAAGAGATTTCAGGGAAGGCAGCAGCTGGAACCCCCTATGAGAAAAAAAAGCAAGAGGTTGATGGAAGAATGGAGGCTTTGCAGCTCCCTCCTCCCTCAGTCTCAAATGAAAAATCAGATTTGACCTCAGACTCAAACGAAAAATTAGATTGGACCTCTTCAACGCAGAAACTGTCAGAGAGCAAATGCCTTTCCCCACAGTACTTTTTAGACAATAAACCAAGATGTAAGACACCTGCACAGCAATTAGCAGAGTTAACATTGAATGCAGTTGTCTGGGACCCCCGCCAGCCCCTTTTGATGAGAAAGGAGGAGGTTTTTCAACCCAACCATCCACTGTTTCCTCTCAGTACCCCCCCTTGCCAGACAGTGATCACAGGGAAGATGAAGGGAGGACAGTCCCCCATCAGTCATGTACTCAGGAGGGTGGTCCCACCTGTCGCCCAGACAAGTGACCAGAGAAGGCAGCCCCCTGGACTTTACCACCAGCTACTGTGACTGTTATACCTC
>NW_009694192.1:0-12383 GCF_000703405.1 Apaloderma vittatum
CGGAGGGGTGCGGAGAGGGCAGTGCACCCGCCGCCACCGTCACCCCCACTATCATGACCACCATCACCATCATCACCACCACCATTACCTACCATTACCACCATCACCACCATCACCACCACCACCACTATCATGACCACCATCACCACCAACACCATCACCATCACCATTACTGTCACCACCACTACCATCACTACCATCACCACCACCACCATCATCACCACCACCATCACCCACCATCACCGTCACCCACCATAAAAATCACCCACCCTCCAATGCCCCCGATGCCCCATGCAGCAGGTCCGCAATTCCCTCTGGTCTGCGCAGTCCACCAGGGCCCTTAAAAGCCATGATTTGTTCTGTTTCAGTAATGCATGACCAAAATCAAGGGTGCTCTGAAGACTCGTCTCAGGGTCTCAAAGCAACAGGCGAATGCTGCAGTCCTTAGGTGGGAGTTTCTCGATTTCCCACCCTATGGAGGGCGAAACTCAACAACAGAAACCTCAAGGGCTTTGAGGGGGACACAGGCAATGATCGTTTCAGGGTTCCCTTACTGTGGTGGAACAAGGTCTGGAGAGAACCTGGCAGATAGAGTCTAGGCTCCAGAAAACCTGCCCTTCTACTTTGGACCCTGGGTCCTTGCTGACTATAGTGCCCACACCAACATTTCATGCATATTCAAGTGAACAAATCACAGAGGAGCCTCCTAGGAGAGGATCCACTTTTATAAAGAAATAGTGAAATGTCAAAGAGCTGGAGTCTCTGTCCAGGATGGCAGAAGTCAGTGGAAGGTCGTATGATGAGTGGCGGCTTGGACTAGATCATCTTGAGAGGTTCCTTCCAACATCCACCTACCATTCTGTGAGTGAAGAGTAGACCTGGAAATAAACTTCAAGATTCACGGTTTCTCCAATGATCTCACACCAGTAGTATTCATCTGTGTGTTTCCTTTGCCTGCTCTAAATAGCTAACCTGAACAGTACAGATTTATTATTCCAAGCAAGTTGTGCCTCACTAAGGAGTGAGCAACAGCTAATTATTAATAAATTCAATGCTGTGTGATTTGGAGTTTTTTTCTCTTGTGTATTATTTTACAGCTCATTGAAGATATTACTGTAAAAGCTAAAAAAAGCTCGTTTCCTTATTAACAAACTTTTTCTTATGAGTGTAATTCACTCTCATTTGATTTGTTAATTCTTTCATGATGTCTTGCAGACCGTGCTACTGAGTTGGCTGCCAGGATCAATCTGCCTAGTCATATGTTCCTGTTCCAAAGTGTTCTGAGGAATAGAAAAAAAAAAAAAGCCTTGATCTCTGTTATAACCATTTCATAGAATCATAGAATGGCCTAGGCTGGAAGGGACCTTAGAGATTATCTAGTCCAACCTCCCTGTCATGGGCAGGGATAGGTAAATATTCCTCGAAATGTTCGAGTGGACTGAAGCACTATACAAATGAAACGAAGTGTTGTAAGTTACAGTGTTCTACAGTAAGGAAAAAAAATATGCTTCAATTACTGAAGCATTTCTTCTGAAATGCATTACTGTGTTTCAGAACTTTATCTGAATTTGGGGTTTCCCATTACTCTATAGAAAATGGGTCTCCTGAAAGTTTTGCACAACATATTTTCATACTTGTAACTTAAAACTGAAACCAAAGTATTCCAATACAGTAATTGCTATGTAATTTGAGATGCAGCAGTGAGGTCTACTGAAAATGTTTTGTCAAATAAGGAATCAATACAATCTTGAAAAAAAAATAAAAGAGAATTTCCTTTCAGCAAATTCTACAAAACAAGGCAAAAAAACCCCACATCCAGGTTGCTACAGCAGCTAAACTGAAGTTTAGGAAACTAATGCTTATAGGGATCGTTTTTGTGCAGGCATATTTTAAAAAAAAAATCATGTCAGAAGCCAGGCTCTGGACAGCAAATAGTTGGAGAATGAAAAGGTGAATTTGCTAAAAAGACAGCAAAGTTGTGTCCTCTCTTATGTCTTATACCAGGAAGCATGCTTACTCCCGTATACTGTAAAAATTTTTTTGACTAATTACTTCTTTGTACATCCAATGAAGAGACTTTGTATGTGGTTGTGGGCAGAATCAGAATATACACCCTTACACTGTAATTTCCAAGTGGTCTTCCACTGAGCTTGTGGATTCTTTGTGATTCACATGCTGGCAATCCAGAGATGGCTGTGTACTGTGGCACAGTACAGTACAGCTGTGATGAAAACAAAAATGAAAGTGCCTGAGCACCCTGGAAATATTTGTAAAATTCTTCTGCAACTTCTTTTTTAAACAACTTGTTTGCCTTGATCATTACCATGTAAACTAGATATGGTATAATTATTCCCATCCTATTGTGTGAAACCACGAACAGAGAATTGGAACCATGAAGAGAACACTGCTGAATCGTGTGCAACATGTTGGGGTGCCAGGAAGTAAAAAGGTCACAAGTAAGTAAAAGGTCAGACCAGTGGGAAGGAGCAGACAGGATAGGTGGCCCAAAACTGGCCAACATAGTATTCTTTCCATATATGTCATATTCGGTATAAAGCTGAGGGATCAAGTCCTCTTCTTCAATAGCCAGTGCCCAAGGAGGATTCAGTCATTCTTCTGCCCTCACTCCTGATCTGTGAGTTCCTGAATCCAATTCCTGAATCCAGTCCCTGAATCTGATTCCTGTTTGCTGGGGAGTCCAATCTGGGACTTCCCTGATGCCTTCTCTACAGCATCATTGGTGATTGCCGTTGGGGTCGGGGATAGGTTCAATATTTGCTTTGTATATATTTGTGTATTTTTCATTATTTTAATTATTTTCTTATTAGTACTATCATCATTTTGTTAAAGTTATTTTAGTTTTCTTTACCAATCTGTCTCCCTGCCTTATTCCCTTTCCCTTCCCCTTTGGGAAGGGAGAAGTGTTAATAGAAAGTATTTGGCATTTTCCTAGCAGCTGGCCCAGCCCTAATCCTTGACAGGTTTTCAATTACTGAATGTGTTAATCTCATTTTAGCTGTGAGTAGCACGTAATTATTGGGTTATGATAATTGTCTGTTTCATTCCATCATGAGAAACTGAGTAAGATATCAGGGTGCACTTTTTTGAGCCAAGGCTGGCTACTAATTCAAAGCCAAAAAGCACCACTGAATCAATACCAAAAAGTACTTGGAGGTATCCCAAACAATGACTGATTGAATGGTTTTCTTTGGAAAAGTAGAGCCTGACAGGCACAGACAGTAGAACTGCAGGTTTACTCCCCTCCCAAACTCCAGACTGTACTAAAAAACCCTGCAAACAACATGTAATAAAGAGTATGAGATACCACAGTCCAGTTGCATCTTGCATTAGCACTAAGTCCATGGAAACTGAATTCCCAGGTTGTTCATCAGATTTTAATATAGCTGAGCACTAAGGCAAGTTGTTACGGAATTCAAACCACTGTGCTGCTGCCTCCTTCTTAATCAGTCATACAGAGAACTTAGGCAAATAACATGCCCTGTGTGAATACATCCCTAAGCATTCCACTAAGAGACAGAGTATTTTACTTCATTTGCGCAGCCTGAATACAGGCTATTTGTGTTAAAACCACTTCCAGGTGAAAGAAGTAATTCTGACTGATCTGCTCTGCTTTGCAGGCTAAAGCTGTTACCGGACCTCCTGTCCACCTGTGCCTCACTTGGAAGTTAACTGAAGGAATTGTATACCCATTACCCTGCCTTTCACTACTGCCATTTAAACTAGGTAGAAAGTATGTTTCCAAGGGACAGTAGTCTCTTGGACAAAACAGGGCAAAAGTGCTTAAGCCGTTTTGTTTAAATCATTAACGCAGTTGGCTTCTCATGTCCATGGGTCAAAGTCTTTGAAACTGGTCTCCGTTCTCAGCAGCATGTAGTTTCATGCCTTAGACAATGAGGTTTTATGCTGCAATGAGCACAAAGTATTTCCAAGTTAACTATAGTATTTGAGTAAACAGGATATAAAACTAGTGCTGCTTTTTAGAATACCGTTAATCGATTGCATATAATAAGTGTATGATAATTGACTTTTGAGTTAGTTAGCACAGCTACACAGGAAACATTGTCATAAACATTAGTCTGAATACAGACAAAAAAGAAATTAAGATGTTCCCCAAATTTCAAATTAGAGAATATAGCATTAACAGAATGTTGCATCTGTGACAATAAACCTAATGCTGGAACACATTATGCTGAATATTGTATCGGTTACTGTTTGAAATCCAAAGAGCTGTAGAAGTACTTCTCATCTGGCAAGCTGATCAAAGTATTCAACTGTTCATCACAGATCAGCTAAAAGTAATTTTTAAGTTAGTAACAACTTAATCAGTACAATAGCATTTTATAATTTTTAGCCAAGTCTTCTCATTCTACTGACAAGTACCCTAGCTAACTACAATCTTTTCCTAAAAAGAATACTATAAAGCCAGTACAATTCTTACATTGAACTTTGACATTCATATACACTCAACAAATTCATGGGACCTCTGCCTTGAGGACAGTACTGAATGTTTAGTTGTTATGCTGAGGATAAAGCTAAGGCTTGTGCAGTGGTGCGAGGAAGATGAAGAGTTTCTTTGTCTGGAATGAGAAGACCATTTAATCTGAAGGTCCCAAATACCAGTAAAAATATTCTGTATAATTCATAAAGTACTATAAAGAGTATTCCGTAGTTGAAATTTTCATGTTTTAAAGGGAGGATATTTACAGAGATCAAAAATTAAGCTCTAACTTATTCTTAATGGAGGATATCTGGTTAATCATAGAACGTGTTAGGCTGGAAGGGACCTTTGAAGGTAATCTAGTCCAGCCCCCCTGCATTGAGCAGGGACATCTTTAACTAGATCAGGTTGCTCAGAGCCCCATCAAGCCTGACCTTGAATGCCTCCAGGGATGGAGCCTCCACCACCTCGCTGGGCAACCTGTGCCAGTATTTTACCACTCTCAAAGTGAAGAAATTCATCCTGACATCTGATCTAAATCTATCCTACTCTATTTTAAAACCATTGCCCCTTGTCCTATTGCTACACGGCCTTGTAAAGATATTCTTTTAATGAAGCATATAAATACAACAGTAGAATTACAAAAGCCGTAGTGATCTGAAGATGCAAGTGAGGGGAGTTCATGCATATGTAAACTTGCTTCAGACAAAAATGATCGTACCAGAAAAGAGCATAGAACTTGTCACACACACGGTCTGAATGAAGCTTGCTGACTCTGAATGCCTCAAAAACTGTTTGATTTAAGTGCACCATATTTCACAAGCAAATATTCTGGAACACTCATTCCCAGCTCTGCTGTGTTATGGTTCCTCTGTGTACAGCTTCAGAATAAATAAATATGCAACTGTTGGTATTTAGACAGCTCTTTTACTCTGGCTACTGTGGAGAAGCACGCACGAACTCTGAGATGGTGGAAAATGGAATTCGCTTTATTGCAGACAGACACACATATTTGTACTTCTTATCAAGAAGCACTGTTTGTGGGTTACAAACAAGAGACCAGACTATGCAGCCAGGGTTGTTATTAGCTCAGGTACTCCTCCAATCACTCTCTTATCACACAGGGAGAACAGACTTTCCCAGGTCTGTTTTGATCATACTCTCCCATTCACTCCCATGCACATCTTGTGTATGAGAAGCCTCTTACCTGTCCATTCTCATGGACAAACTCCCAACATGAGCTATATTCAGCTGGTCAGGGTCTCTTTTCATAATTAGCAAGCAAGAGTTATGTACTTGTTTAGAAAAGAGCTCAAGGACAAAAGTCTTAATTCTGCAACACAGTGCTACTAGCACAGCTAACTGTAAAGTGTATCCACAGGGTACAACGACAAACTATAAGCCAAACAAAACTAGGAACGTGAAACTCAGTACAGTTTATTAGCTGGTAGAAAAAAAATGAACGAAATGTTTAATCTAATGTTTCCAAAAGTAACTAAAATCTTCCATGTTGGCAAAGCAAATATTCTTGACAGATTAGCTGAGTATGGGCCTGTTTACATCAGCAGACTGTAGCAATATGCAGTGGTACTAAGATAGCTCATTTAAAGGTGGAAATTTTATTGATCAGAATACAAGGTAAAATTTACAATTTATTCCCCTCTGCAGAGCCTACTAATGCAGAAGACTGTTTTTTTCTGAAGACTGTGGCTGTTAATTTTTCTATTAACTCCTTTCTAAATCTCTGCCCCACCTGTCCACTTCTACATACAGAATGAAATAGTAACTGAACTGTTTCTGTGGAAGTAATTGTGTAAAATTAAAATGCTGTCACTTTGGAAGAGTTTAAGGGAATAACTACTGTGTGACATACAAAGTAGGATATGCACACAAAGTTTTAATTTACTCTTAAAAAATGGTACTAAACTTCATAGTGTCAATGATAAGTGTTGCTAAAAATCCCTGTGATCTTCAATATCATCAGATAACCTGAGGGTAACTAGAACATATTAGCAACACCTAACTGCGATGTATTTTACTCACAATACATATGGTTTTTAGCTGATAAATAATAACAAATTAAAGTACACACAGAATACATGCAGATGGTGTAAAAAGCTTGGTCATGATTTTCTGAAGACTGTCAAATCCACAGATTCCCACTCTAAATGGCTGTGTTCTGTACGACTGTAATCCATTGTAGGTGTTGAAAATTATCACTACGGTTAGTGAAGAACAGACTTCCCGAACAGATTTCAAGTCACTGTGGAATTCAGTTAACTTCTGAAGAGTTTCAATTGTACAAAGCAAAATGGTCTCAAATGTACCACATCACCTTTTTATCCTTTCCTCTGGAAAGAGTTATTTATGTATTCCAGTGTTTCAAATTTTAACTTAGAATAGATCACACAAAGCATAACTGCAAATGTACTGCCTTCCTATAAGCTAACAGGTTTTCTGTAGAGTAGAGCTGGAGGTATCCATACAGATTTACTATAGCCCTGTCACTGACAAGCTGACAAAAGATAACAAACCTGGAGACAACAACTTTTCTTCATGAGAGTCTGTGATTCTCCTTGTTTCATGAGATACAAGAGATAGCAATGTGTTCTGGCAAAGATGCGGGAAATCTTCCACAAGTTCTACAGAACATTATGTATTATGCATACTTCTTATGAAACAAAACACAGCCAGTGCCACGAAACACCATCAGTGTGCTGTACATCCCTGCTCCTACATAACACTTCAAGTGTGATTCCAATACTCCATAGCTGGAGGATTTTGTTGGTGAGGAAAGTCCAGGAAGTACCTCGTTCCACATGTTTTCATAAAGTGTCTGTAAAACATTATCTAAAGAGAATCTTTGGTAGTCAGTCTTCATTTGTATAATGCTGTATATTTAAAGGCATTAATGCATTTTAATGGTCAAAATGTCTTTTTATATTCAAGGGGAGGAATATAGGAAAATAGCTCTGTAAGCAGAATGGAGGAGCAGATCAACTGAGTGTCTTTTAAGAGCAAGTATATATCCTTTGGAGGACTTTCTGGTGTCTAAATTGGAAGTCTTGAGACTTCTGATTGTTGATATAATCTTTATATGATACTCTTGATGGATGATCCAATATTAAATAAAGATAAGTTCACATTCCACCTTTAATTCCTCTCCCCAAATTAAATCTGTGGAAAAATCTTTCAAATGTAGTTGAAACTGATCAATGCTTTAAAATGTATTGCAGAAGAACAGTGCCAGACATGCAAGTAACCATTTCCAAAAGGAAAACTGGCTAAAGTAGACATTATTATGCCAAATAATGTTGTTAAGGCCTGTAAATGCTTTAATCAGTGGCACACAATGGGGGGAAAAATTGTCTACCATCTTTATAGCTTTAAATGCCCAGACCCAAGCAACACATGCCACTGCATACTAGATAAAGGCAACATTTAGTAAGAGTCCCCTGAAAACTGTCTTTTACCTGCACTGCCTGAAGCCTGTGGTATCAGCACTGAATAACGTACCTTTTGGGAAGTGTGAAACTGCTTCTTGTACTTGCTGTGTGCAGTTTAGAAACCTGAGAAAGCTGGAGCCCAAAGGTAGCTAGGCTGCATGTATAGAGTAAATATGGTTATACAGAATCCAGCTGTGTCCGTGCAGCTTCCTAATATTTTTACATGAAAACCAAAGAAAACAAAAGGTCTGGAGTGTCATCTGTTAGTTCTGTTTTATATTCTTGAGGATTATCATAAACCAATGGCATTAATGCATTTATTTTCTTTCAAAACCAGCACGTCTTATGTTCAAGACTTAGGCTTTTTAGATAAGAATTCATACAGTAAATATAACAGGCTTGGCCATTAATGATCATTAGTGTCACCGCTAAGAAAAGATTCATGTTGGTATTATTTATTAAAGCAATCAAAATGTGCTATTATGTTCCTAATTACAATATTTATTCAAACTCCCCTACTCAGCCACAGTACAAATACAGTGCAGGCAGCTGTTTTAGAAGCTTCCCTGTGCAGCTCTGGAAATTACTTTTTCTTTCAACTAAGGACACTCCTGTTCTCAAAGGGAAAGAATAGAATAAATGCAGATCTTCGCACTATGAGGCAAACATTCTGGTTTTGGATGCATGAAGTTATATTAGGGATAAGAGCTGAAGAAGCAGAGAAGTGGCTTAAGAGATGCGGTAAATCAAAAAAACAGACTGTTCAAGCTTCTGCCTGCAAACCAGTGTACCATTAAAAAAATTTTAAAAATTTAAAAAAAAAATAAAGAAAACCAAACCAACCAGTCGAACAGAGCTTTATCTCTTGCAATGTAAACTACCCACAAGAAAAAAATGAGATTTCAGAATGTTAGAGTGGTTAACTTATTCGGGGCTACTTCTTTTTAGGAGAGGAAGTACATGAGTATCAGAATCTACAGAAATTCGATGTCATGAAGTCTGAAATGATGTCATGATGGCTGAAATGAAAGTCTTACATCTCTACTAATGCAGCATGGCAGCAGAGATAGGTAAACACAAACTGTAAAACTGGGGCTACCATAAAGCCTATCACAAAAAATATCAAGAAACAAATATGAATGTTTAATAATTTGTTTTAAGAATATTCACTTAGAATATAAAAAAAATCTTGAAATTAATTCACTGTCTGTTGACTGTGCACTTTTTGCTGAAGTATGAGCAACAAGTTTATAAAGTCAATATTTTGATTTTCAAACATTCTTAAGCAGAAACCACTAAGACACATAAGAAGGTAGCATTCTGCTCTGCTCAGTTGAAGCCCACCTTTCCAAAAACAAGAATGAACTTTGTAGCAGCTACAGCCTAATATGGGTTATCAGCACCATCTGCTTTTTTTGTTTTCAGGAACCACAATTTGAAGATGTGCCTTTTCCAAAGTGATTCCAAAGCAAAAGACACAGTTGAAAGAGATTATTAATGTCTTGATAAATAACTTAAATTATTGCTTTCGTGAAAAGATTAATGTTTTAAAATTCCCACAATTTTACAAAAAAATAAAACGCTGTCTAAGCCACTTGTCCAAGGAGAATTTGTAGCTCTGAATGGAGTTGCAGCTTGCGATATTTCACCATGGAGAAAATACATTTTGTTAGCAATGTTGGTGTGTGATCCTACATGGGTGTTCCTACTCATATCTTTTCCTCTGTGTTCAATCTGTCCCTCAGCAACTGCTCTAAAATCACTCTGTTTGCGTGTCCAATCAATTCAGGAGAGAGAGAGAGAATCAAGGGTGCCCTTATGACACTCAGTCTCCCATTCTAAACCATAAAACTCAGATACAGTGAAACAGACTTTTTAGTTATCAGAATATTATTTCAGAAATATAGGACAAGGCAGTAAAATTTAATTAGCAAGTCAGTACAAATCTCTGGTTGGCTGAGAGTTCCTCTTTTTTTTTTGGAGGAAAGCTTTATCATGGAAGTAAGGGAAAAGAGGTTATGCAGTTAGGGCAATTATGAAGGAATAAAACAGTAATTAGTATCCTCTGTACCATCACTCCCAATATGTATAGTAAAAATAGAGAGAAAGATCAGATTAAAGGCTGTGCCCTTCTCATCTGCTAACTCCATAAACAGTGACTTCATAGTCACAAGATAATTGCTATCATAACGTTAACATGCAGGATGGTTAAATATATGACTCAGTAGGCTCTTCTGAGTGCTGAATTCAGTCTATGTGCTTGCTCAGTGAGGTTACATTCACTTTAGCAGGAATATTTGAGAAAGATTTACAGCCTGGAGAAAATTGTAAAATGCAAGCAAAGCTCATTTGTAAAAAAGGCAATACTTACAGTAACTAGTGGAAGCAACATTGAGTCCAAAAAGAATCTGTTGGCAAATTGCACTTTTGTAGAATAAATAACCACTAAGAACAAAATATAAGTGAGAAATAGACTAAAAAACATATGAGGATGTCAGAACTAGTTGATATTTGGAATAAGAGGCATAAACAGAGTAAACACATACTTTTATTATGACTTCTTCAATTCACTTCTGTGTAAATATCCCTTTTGCTCTAAAAAGGGCAAATTATTTTTGATGTCATCTTTCTTTTCTCCCCTAAACAGATGAGAATTTTTTTGTAACACTTAAAGGTTAATTAACTCACTACGCCTGAATGACAGGACTTCCTCAGTGATTATTTTTTATTATTATTTTTAAATAAAAATGAAATGCTACATCAACAAGAAGGTTCTCCACCACAGTCAGTGGGGGTCAAAATTTTCTTGCTCTTGCTTATCTTCATTTCCTCTTCAAACTTAAAAATTGTTTAATCCACAAGTATTGCATACTTGTATCTACAACTATTGCATAAGAGAATACAGGAATAACCAAATACTCACTTATGAAGGGCAGAACTTTTTCTGAAGCCGTTCAACTTTGCAGCAAATTCAGCAACTGGTTTTCTCAAGAGCAGTTACTGTATTAGCATTATTTGCTTCAAACGGGATATAGTATAGAACAAAGAATGGACTATAGATTTTTATAGCAAATTCTCAAGACACTTAGGAATTATTTGTTTGGTGGGCAACTGACCTATCTTTTCTGGCTAGAATGTACTTTTACTTGTCCTCTAATTCTCCTTCAGATGGGTAAGTCCAACGTAGTGTTGAAGGACATTATGTTAAGGGATCTGTCTATATAGAATTGTTTTCTACCTCAGAGAGCCAATTAAACATAAACTGCCTAGGGCTTTTAAGTGCCTTCAGTACTACAGAGCTAATGTCCTTAATTCATTTTTTTAGTACTCAGTAAAAATATTTTAGTTTACATAGACCAGGTGTTACCTCTGTAAATTGTAGCTATTCAGAAATGTTTCTGATTTAACTGCCAATAATTAATCTTATCACACTGTAATTTACCTCACTTGCTAATATCATCAGTAACAGTAGACCAAAAAAAGGAAAATATGGCTGACAGGCGTTACGTTTTTCCTTTCCCTGTACTGTGCTCTGAAAAAAACCTTTATCTATCTCCCTTCTTTCTGTTGACCTTAATGCATGAGTGCAAATGCTATCTCAAGCCATTTTTAAGGCCCCGATCTCACAACCATTAAAACACAGTAACATTTATCTGTGTAAGCCTAGTGATAACACGTTCAGTTGAGCATATCCTTGTAAGTTGTTTAAACAAGGGCCTCAATTTCCAAGGTTCTGTTCAAAAAGATTCATCCAGTCTGGGAAATTACATCAGAACACCCAGCTAAAGTGTTTTCTTTTTGATATAATAAAATAATAACAGCAATAATTATAATTTACAAAATATATAAATCATATTGTATATATTTAAGTTCAGCACATCATTGGACTGTGATTCTCCTTCTTTTCAAATATGAGAAAAACAATGTTGGTATTCCAGAATGATTCATACTTATAATCTATGTAAGTACATACTTATAATCTATATAAGTATACGTATAAGCACGTACATACATATATTCTGCTTTTTGTCTCAGGATTTCCAAAAGCTGTAGAAATAGCAATGCCGTACATGAGGTAAGACCATGTAAAGTGAGAAGCTTATTTGTTTCAGATCTCTGTCAAATAATAGCAGTGAAAAAATCTTTTCAGCAGATGAATTAGGGTTAGTAGACTGAAGGAATCACTGTCTCCTCAGCTGAAGGACATGCTGCTGCTCTATAGCTTCCCACTCTAGTGGCACACAACATAGACATCTGAGGTACACAAATTGTTTCATGGGATTCTACTGTGGCCACCAGTGGATTAATTAACAAAAGTGATGAAAATTAAATTCTGCTCCAAGGCTTAAAAGAAGGACTGAGACTTCCCCGTTAATTTCAACTTTTGAAATGAATTATCTTTGACTTCTCTGTTGAAAGCCATCTGACTATTATCCACTTCTAGTAGTACAGATTGGCAATGATGAGGTAGAGGAGAG